>NW_028250698.1:0-64677 GCF_964263255.1 Lissotriton vulgaris
TTTGTTCAACCTATTTTGACTAAGACACTTGTATCCCAAACTAATTAGTGATTTTCTATTCGCAGAATAAAAACAAGTCCATATATCTGAGCTGCTAACTTCTTTCAAATTCATTTTACGTATTAGATAATCCCTAATTTGACTGTGTTTATATCGCATCGTTTCAGGCAAATTGTACAAAAGTTTCAATGTTGCGAATTGTAGAAAGCCATCTGTGCCATATAGGTCTCCTAGTGTCTCAATACCATAATTAGCCCAGTTGCGCCCAATTTTATCACTAAAAATATCGGGAAGCCCTGGATTATCCCAAAGTGGCAGCTCGGTATGGAAGAAAGAGGTATCACAGTTAGTCAACATCAAGTTCCATATACGTACTGCATCTCGTGCGGTCTTACATTTTACACGTTTAAAGTAGTTTGGGTCTTGCACTTTTGCCCGGGATTGTTTAGCATCACTACCAAGACATGGCTTGGCAGTTCGGGCTGGACTGTTCACATGAGGCACAGGGTCAGACTGATTTGCATATAGCCATGTCTGAACTGGGGAGGCAGAGTGGGCTAAAGAACGGTGATGGATTAAACCCCGATCTTTTGACTGGGTGTGAGTGTTTGATTGATTCAGATGCTCCGTCCATCACCACCTCCTTTTGTACCGCTTTTGGCTGCCATAAGTGTGGCAGGGTATGCTCAGGCATGAGTCCCTTGCTCACTTTGCCACTGGATTCAGGCAAGCCGGGCTGAAGACGGCTGGAATGCCAGAAACTGGTCCTCGGAAGCTTGTTTCCGGTCCAGGGAAGACATGGCTTGGCAGTTCGGGCTGGACTGTTCCCATGAGGCACAGGGTCAGACTGATTTGCATATAGCCATGTCTGAACTGGGGTGGCAGAGTGGGCTAAAGAACGGTGATGGATTAAACCCAGATCTTGTAGCAGGGTTTCCGTTCTCCCACAGAACTGTGCACAGAGATCTAGAACCTGGGTGAGTTAGGGTGACCCAAAACTCACCTTAGTATCAGAAATCCCCTTACTTAGCTAGCTACAGTGTCTCATTGGTACTAACAACTTCCCAATGACTTAGACAATCCAGAACATGAACTTAGGGTACCTCAGGTATCGTGGAACACATGAACACTTTTTCGTTATATAATCATTGCAAACCAAAACTGGGAGTCAAAGAAAACACGTGCAAGTTTGAAATGTTTATTTTTCAATGCAAGGTTCTCAAACGCAGTATCTTATATAATATCAACATACATATTATAAAAATCAGAGTCAGCAGCATAGTCACTAATCCATAGTAAGCAAAAGGTGATAGCATGTTATAATGCAAAAATCTATAGAAATGTGTTTCACCTATATTTCGCGCACCCTATTTAGCATATTATATTATATCTAAGAAGGTCTCATTTGGGTTTTTAGCAGGGCGGGCCCATACCTCTAATGGTCAGTAGGAGCAGATCACATCAACAGCTACCAGCTCTCTGCATGCGAAGCATCAAGTGTGTTGATTCATTCCCTGTAACTCTATCTTAAACCCGCATAGAGCCCAATGTTGGCAGCAACAATATTTGTGTTATGTCTAATGTGGTGCGAGGATCAGGCCTTCAGCAACCTTGTGTTAGGTTATTCTTAGAGGGTGCAGTTCTCAGTGTGCAGACACTTGTACCAAGCACAACTGATATCAGAGCAATAACATATTATTCTCAAATAAATCACATCTTTCGTCTAGGTTGAAAGCTACAATAACAATTAGGTGTTGTGTGCAAACTGAAGCCGAAGGAAAATATGGTGTTTAAACATTTAATAAACTCATGCTAACTTAACACAATATATAGAAACGCAGTAACCATATGACACCCCCCAATGATCCAAGGACGGTCAAAAAAGGAAAAAAAACAAGCCAATACTATAAGAAAGGCAAAACATGAAAGCAGAGTTCAACAATATTGAGCCAAGCTAAATGTATGTAAATGTATATAAAATTCAATAATACAAAAATATGTATGAATGCCTATAGTGGCCACACAAAATATTTAAAAAAAACTTGAACTTGAGGCCATTTATAAAATCATAGGCCCAGAACATATAAAAGTCCAATGTTCGTAACAGAAAAGGCACCATTCAGAATTACTAAAAAGTCACGTGCCATAATAGTGAAAGTCTCCAAAGCCACTCATGGGTGGATAGAATATGCAAAATAGGTAACCACAGCTTCCAACATGAAATCACTGTCATCATCCGAAAACAGTTCAGCCATCCAATTAAGCAATGGGAAAGAACATACGTGCTCCTCCAGCACCGAATCCTCTAGCAACATCAGAGGACAACTCAGTGGGTTCTCGAGAACGCTATGTGCCAGAAAGTCATGCGTCACTGCGGATATGTCCCACTGACCCATTAGTCCATGCATCGCTGCCACGGCCATTACCCTTTCGCCAGAACAAACCAACTCGTGAGCAACTACGGGGCTCATCAGCTGATCAAAATCGACGTCAGGAGAAGTCGTCAAGCAGAGACACAAATCAATGGCCCAGTCAAAATCACAGCTCAGGCAATGAAACACAGGCTGGACACATGTGAAATGGGAAAATCGAAATGATAATCCAAATGCCGTGCTTAAAGTCGCAAGCAGTAAGGTGCCATAGTAATCAAGCATCCGGTTGCTTGTGGGACACCCCCGCGCCGCACGGCCACCAGCTGCTGCGTGTGCCCCTCTGCCCTGCCTAGCTGCCTCGCTGCCTGTCGCGCTGCCGCTGACCGCGCCCCCTCCTCCGAGAGGCGCGGTCCGTGTCTGCCTGCCGGTTACTCGTATTGTTGTTGTTTTTAACTTTTCCCTGTGTGCTTCTCCTTTTTTTTTCCTCTGTAACTGTGCCAGTGCATTTGTTTTAGTTTTGTTATTGTGCCCGTGGTTTGCCGTCTCCTTCCTGTCTGCCCGCCTACCTCGCCGAGCCCCGCTCTCCCTCCCCGCTTCCCGCCACCGCCGCTAAGCCCCGCCCCTTTTGCCTTCTGTATCCCTCCCCGCTCCCGCCTCCCAGCTGCCCCGCCCACCCGCGCACTTGGCCTCATATGGCGACCGTGCGACGCAGGTGAGTGTGACCCACTTGTGGGACACCCCCGCGCCGCACGGCCACCAGCTGCTGCGTGTGCCCCTCTGCCCTGCCTAGCTGCCTCGCTGCCTGTCGCGCTGCCGCTGACCGCGCCCCCTCCTCCGAGAGGCGCGGTCCGTGTCTGCCTGCCGGTTACTCGTATTGTTGTTGTCTTTAACTTTTCCCTGTGTGCTTCTCCTTTTTTTTCCTCTGTAACTGTGCCAGTGCATTTGTTTTAGTTTTGTTATTGTGCCCGTGGTTTGCCGTCTCCTTCCTGTCTGCCCGCCTACCTCGCCGAGCCCCGCTCTCCCTCCCCGCTTCCCGCCACCGCCGCTAAGCCCCGCCCCTTTTGCCTTCTGTATCCCTCCCCGCTCCCGCCTCCCAGCTGCCCCGCCCACCCGCGCACTTGGCCTCATATGGCGACCGTGCGACGCAGGTGAGTGTGACCCACTTGTGGGACACCCCCGCGCCGCACGGCCACCAGCTGCTGCGTGTGCCCCTCTGCCCTGCCTAGCTGCCTCGCTGCCTGTCGCGCTGCCGCTGACCGCGCCCCCTCCTCCGAGAGGCGCGGTCCGTGTCTGCCTGCCGGTTACTCGTATTGTTGTTGTTTTTAACTTTTCCCTGTGTGCTTCTCCTTTTTTTTCCTCTGTAACTGTGCCAGTGCATTTGTTTTAGTTTTGTTATTGTGCCCGTGGTTTGCCGTCTCCTTCCTGTCTGCCCGCCTACCTCGCCGAGCCCCGCTCTCCCTCCCCGCTTCCCGCCACCGCCGCTAAGCCCCGCCCCTTTTGCCTTCTGTATCCCTCCCCGCTCCCGCCTCCCAGCTGCCCCGCCCACCCGCGCACTTCGCCTCATATGGCGACCGTGCGAACGCGCAGCGGCCACGCGCAGCGGGCGCGCCGATTGTGCGCTGAAGGCGCGCCAAAGGTAAGCCCGTCTGCGCCCGTCCGCGACCGGATCGCGACCAGCGCCAGGACCCCTGGCCCACGAAGACCCCGACCTACCCGCCTGATGTACTCCGCCGCCACCCTCATCGCACTCAACACCGGCCGACCCCCAGAATGCCACCAAGCCACACCACGACGCACCCACGGACCTTTCAGCTGCCACGCCTGCAAGTACACCTGCATCCGGACCTGCCTCGCACCAGCACCCGCCAAGTCGAACACCAGCAGCACCCACCTCAAGTGCATCCTGCTCAACACCCGCTCCGTCCACAGACACGCCATCGAACTCTGGAACCTCCTAGACGCCACAGCCCCTGACGTTGCCTTCCTCACGGAGACCTGGATGAACGCCTCTTCAGCCCCGACATCACCATCCCAGAGGGCTACAAGATCGTCCGGAAGGACCGCAACGCCAACCAGATGGGAGGAGGCATCGCCATCATCCACAGGAACACCATCCGTCTCACGACCAGCACCGACAACACCCTGACCAGCGCCGAACACCTGCATTTCCAGATCCACACCAACCCGAACACCACCCTCAGAGGCACCCTGATCTACCGACCCCCGGGACCACGCACACAATTCAGCGAGGTCATCGCCGACTTCGTCAGCCCGCATGCCCTCCCCTCCGCTGACTACATCCTCCTGGGGGACCTCAACTTCCATCTGGAGAACAACAACGACCGCAACACCAGCACCCTGCTCGACAACCTCGCCAATCTTGGACTCAAGCAGCTGGTGTCCACCCCCACCCACCTCGCCGGACACACACTCGACGCAGTCTTCTCCTCCAGCACAGACATCGACTTCAGCCACGCCACAGAGCTTCAATGGACGGACCACAGCTGCGTCCACTTCACCTTCAAGAGAACGACGACCCACCACCACCAGCAACAGGCCGCCCGCAGAAGCTGGAACAAGATCACAGCAGACCAGCTCGCCACCTCCCTGAGCCAGCACCCTCCTGCCAGCTCAGCGAACCCCAGCCAGGCCGCCGACAACCTCACGAAGTGGATCAGCATCTGCGCGGACGAGCTCGCCCCGCTGAGGACCCCGCCCAGCAGACCCGGCAGCAAGAAAGCCCCGTGGTTCACCGACGAACTCAAGAGCTCCAAGAAGAACTGCCGAGCCCTCGAGAAAGTCTGGAGAAGGGAACCTACACCGGACAACAGGACCACCCTCAAGCTGGCCACTCGGAAGCACCACCAGCTGATCCGCGCCGCCAAGAAAACTGCATTCAAGGACCGGCTGGACAACAACGCACACAACAGCAAGGAACTCTTCAACATCGTGAAAGAGCTATCCAACCCCAGCGCAGGAAACAACGACATCACCCCATCGCAAGACCTCTGCGACTCCCTCGCTTCTTACTTCCACAACAAGATCGCGGACATACACAACAGCTTCAACAACCAACCAACGCACACCATGACCGAACAACCACCCCCCACCACCACCCTCCACGCCTGGACCCCGATCAGCACCGAAGACACCATCCGCACGATGAACTCCATCCACTCCGGATCACCGACCGACCCCTGTCCTCACCACATCTTCAACAAGGCCGACGCTGTCATCACACCCCACCTACGAGACATCATCAACACATCCTTCGACACCGCCACCTTCCCTGAGAGCTGGAAGCACGCCAAACTCAGCGCTCTACTCAAGAAACCAACAGCGGACCCCACCGAACTCAAGAACTACCGCCCCATCTCGCTCCTCCCGTTTCCAGCCAAAGTCATCGAGAAGACCGTCAACAAGCAGATGGCCGCCTTCCTCGAGACGAATGGATCCCTCGACCCCTCACAGTCCGGCTTCCGAGCCAATCACAGCACCGAGACCGCCCTCATCGCCGCCACCGATGACATCCGAGCCCTGATGGACAACGGAGAAACAGCGGCCCTCATCCTCCTAGACCTCTCCGCGGCATTCGACACTGTCTGCCACCGCACCCTAGTACAGCGCCTCAGCAACGTCGGAATCCAGGACAAGGCGCTGGAATGGATCGTCTCCTTCCTCGACGGAAGAACACAGAGAGTCCGCCTACCACCGTACAAGTCAGAGGCCTCCGAAGTCATCTGCGGCGTCCCTCAAGGATCCTCTCTGAGCCCCACCCTCTTCAACGTCTACATGAGCCCCCTCGCGGCCATCGCACGTCAACACAACCTCAGCATAATCTCCTACGCCGACGACACCCAGCTGATCCTCTCCCTGACCAACGACCCCGCCACCGCCAGAGCCAACCTGCACGAAGGGATGAAAGAGGTAGCCGAGTGGATGACGACCAGCCGCCTGAAACTGAACTCGGACAAGACGGAGGTCCTCATCCTGGGCTCTTCACCCTCCGCCTGGGACGACTCCTGGTGGCCTCCCGCCCTGGGCACCGCACCCAAACCGACAGACCATGCACGCAACCTGGGCTTCATCCTGGACTCCTCCCTCTCCATGACCAGGCAAGTCAACAACGTCTCCTCGGCGTGCTTCAACATCCTACGCATGCTACGGAAGATCTTCCGGTGGATCCCCACCGAGACCAGGAAGACCGTCACCCAGGCCCTCGTCACTAGCCGAGTGGACTACGGCAACGCCCTCTACGCCGGGACCACCGCCAAGCTCCAGAAGAGACTCCAGCGGATCCAGAACGCCTCAGCCAGACTCATCCTCGACATCCCACGAACCAGCCACATCTCCGGACATCTGAGAGACCTTCACTGGCTCCCCGTCAACAAAAGAATCACCTTCCGCCTCCTCACCCATGCACACAAAGCCCTACACGACCAAGGCCCGAGCTACCTCAACAACCGGATCAACTTCTACGCTCCCAAACGCCACCTCCGATCAGCCAACCACGCCCTCGCCGCCGTCCCCCGCATCCGAAGAGCGACTACAGGAGGAAGGTCCTTCTCCTACCTGGCCGCCAAGACCTGGAACTCCCTCCCGACCGACCTGCGCCTGACCCAAGACCACCTCTCCTTCAGGAAGAAGCTAAAGACCTGGCTGTTCGAGCAGTAGCGGCACCCCCCCTCCCCCAAGCGCCTTGAGACCCTACGGGTATGTAGCGCGCTCTATAAATGTCATTGATTGATTGAAACAGTGTTAGAAGGGGCTGAGCGTTTTCTTGCGCAGGATGGGCATCCATGTTTTATAAAGCAAAATATCACCAAAACGCCTGCAGCCAAAGCCAGCAAAACAGGAAATCCGCCAAACAAACTTGTGAATATAGAATGAAAGAACGCAGGGATAATACCAAAAACTTTTTCAAACGTAGTCACGAGACCACTGCTAACCAATTTTAAAAAATGTGCGAGTCCAGACATGGAGGAGGCATTAAAGATTTGATGAACCAGCTCGCAGAAATGAAACGGCAAGTCAGTATTTAAAAGTGCCTGCACCTCTGTGCGTGTGTTAGCTATGTGAAGGACATAAGTTTGACGGGCCGAGCTCAGGGCCACTTCTTTTTGAGACGAAAGGGCTCTTATTCGGCTCAAACCGTTGAACTCCGCTCTCAAGGTTGGGATTCGCGGCCAAATGGAAACATCTGAATTCCCATGCGTGGGTGGATATAACACGTTCTTGCAACACACCACACGTTCTGATACAGTAACCACATAGGCGATACCGACTATTAACCCACAACACATCTCGTTATTCAAAAGTAAATAACTACTGTTTGACAATAAAGTGAATGTGGGAACTATTGCAGGAACCGGTGTGCCTTTTAAAACACAGGCTAAATTTGGCCTGTCCTGATTACAAGAACCATGCAATTGGATGTGCCTGCATATCAGTGAACGGTCAGGCGACTGTGTGCATTCTTCACCATTCAGATTCACTTCCTTTCCCTCTTTCAGACATCTGTATGTGTATGGTAAAGACCATGTCTCATGTAGGAAATCACTGCCTAGAGGTTCATATCTTCCTATAGCAATATATCGCATACAATTTGTAAATTTATTCAGAGCAAATGGTAAAGTAATAATACCATGGATAAGCCATGTAGCAGCGGCTGCCTTAGCCACAGAAAAGGGCAAAGACTCCAACTTTTCAATGTGTAACATAGAAAATGATGCATCTCGCATGGAAAGCATGCGCTGCTTGTCAGTCAAATTAAATGGGGCAAATAGTGATGAGACGTTCATATAACTCCAAGGCACTCGACCAGCCTTCAGTGTTTGTAGTGTCCAAGCAAACTGCATGACAGAACGCAATTGATTTTGACCATGATATAATACGGACACTTCATCATGCACAATGTCAACAACAGAAGAAACAATATTGTTCAATGTGTAAATTCGGGAAGAAAGGGTATTAATATTGTTATCGACCACTGCAAGTACTTTTTCCAAATTTGCTTGGTCAATTGCCCTTAGCAGCCTCAATTTGAGACACTTTCCAAATCTCATTGTAAACAGCATAAATCCACCGTTTAGATCTACCTTTAGCCGGGCCTTTTATAAAATCATTCAAATCCACATTTTCAGTTAATTGAGACAGATGTAGTTTAACCGCAGCCAATGTGGAATGTTGTAGCCAATTCTGACACAGTTTCCCCACAGAATAAGTTGTGACAGTATAATCATCTTCAAAACGTGGATCAGGTCTGACTTCCGTGAACCCTTCAGCCAAACCCAGGAAACGACGTTGGCAAGAATCAGAACTCTTTTGCCACAACAGCCAACCCTTTGGATCCAAACTGGATACATTAAAGGACGAATTGTGTATTAGAGACTGTATCTCACTAATAGACAATTCAGAAAAATTACCCCAACCTGAATATTCCTCTAACTCAGGGATAATGGGTGTGTTTAATTTTTTAGAAGTAGCCAATTCAAAGCATGTTGTTTGGGAAATAGTAGAATTTAGAAACAACATGTGATTCGGGATGAGACATGCACGGTGCAAAGCCTCAGTGCCTTGTACCTGCCAATCTTTGGTACCCCAAACCGATTTAAGGTCAATTATTCCCTTCCAGAACTCGTAGCCATCTACAGGACTTCGAATACAGCAACTTTGTATCGGTAAATCTAACTTTGGACATGGACTTTTGTGTCATTCTGAAGTAAAATGACTCAGGATTCGATTGATTAAAATCTGTAAAATAAGTGTACTTTTTCAGAAATGTACTGGAGCTTCCTATTAATGGAGCTGGGCAGTGTTCCCACTGTGTGTAATTAACAGCAACCCTCCTGGAGTTTGTCTTATGTAAAAAATGATTACCATAATGTTGAAAACAAAACAAATCACCATAATTAATAGAATCTAAATAAAGATCCTCAGCATCAAAGGCAGCATAATATTTCAAATCAGAGAACAATGCTTCTACGGCCTGATTATCCCAATCATCAGAACGTATATTTTGTTTAATCACATCCCCCATGTTTACTCTAATTGAAATCTAACCGCATCCCACACAATACCATCAAGGACAGGCCAAGCAGTAATGTTGACTGTATTCAAGTTTCGTTTCAGTCTGTGTGCTGAATGTGAAGAGGAAAGAGGGGCCAATGTTCCATTAAGGTACCGAATTCCTGTTCTTTCTTTAACGTAGTGACCATCGATCAGGCGGAAAAAATAAAACACAAAACCAATTGACATAAAAAGGTAAAATGAAAATAGGATCAACCAAATGTATGTCCAAGGGGGAATTAAAAAATGTTTTTTAAATAAGGTAGCATATTTTGCAATAGTTGAGGGTTTCTTTGAAAGTTCCGAAACAGAGTCAAAAGAGAATCTGGACTGGTCGGCCAAACGAGTCTGCAAATCTGGCATCGATAAATCAGCAGGATAGGGGTAGTTCAGCTCATCAATGTTAGTAACAGGAATTGTATTTAATAAAGGACTGGATATGGCAGGCATCTCGAGGGACACCTCCTGTTCTGCACCAGAAGTTATTGCCAGCACAGAATGCCTCACCATGGTAGGACAGGATACAGCCGGTGTCATGCTATGAAGAATCGGCCACCCTGTGTGTCTTGACATTGTCAATAGAAATAAATCTGTTTTCCTTACGACCCGGAAGTGGTGGTAAAATGACTGTTCTTGTGCCCTTCACTCCAAGAACTCGAACCGGTGCACAATATGAGGGACCAAACTCTTTCTTGTTATCGATCTTCTCTCGAACCAGTTCTCCAACTTGGGGTAGCCAGCCAACTACCGGGATCTGCAACGCATCATCCGATGTGGAGGGCAAATGTTCCTCTGCTAGACTGTCTCTGGTCTTTTGTAGATCCTGTAAAACATTGCAATGTTCATCTACGTCAAAGGCCGTGGCCTGGGCCTTGCAGTCTAGACCGTCGAGGTCAGGGACGTACATCTTGATACCAAAGAGCATTTTGTACGTGGTCCGCCCACCCAGAGACCTTCTATGGAGATTATTAACCGCACGCTGCACGCCATTGAGGTGGGTTAGCCAGTTTCTGCCAGTGCCTATAACTCGGGCTGTCAAAGATTGCTTTAAGTCACGGTTCATTCGTTCCACTACACTGTTACCCTCGGGTCTGTACGGACTTGAAAACTTGACTTGAACCCCCAACGAAACCATAGCATCCTTATACGCCTTAGAGGCGAAAGCCGGACCCTGATCCGAATGGAAGGTACCACAGGCAAAAATCCCTATAAAGACTTGCAAATCCTTGATGACAGTCCGTGAATCAGCGCTCCGATGTGGCCATACCCACACAAAGCGTGTGCATGAATCAACTGCTACTAAGATGTACTTGTATGCAGTATCAGAAGAAAATGGACCGCAGTGATCCAAATAAACGCATCCAAGCGGTTTATTAGAGATGTACAACTGTGTCTGAGGCGGACGCGCAGCAGTCAAAGGTTTAATCTGCTGGCAAATGTCACATTGAAGGACATAATCGCGCGTCTGTTTGTACAGTCCCCGCCACCAGAACCTTTGTTGTAGCTGAGTTACAGTGGCTGAGACGCCCGCATGCCCAGACGCCACACCTTCATGAGCCGATGTAATCAAAGCAGCCCTGCGATCCGAGTTGGGAACTAGACGTTGGCCAACATCAGGAATTTTCACATAAGGAACCTTATCGGGACTTAAGTGGTATGTGTATTTAGAAGGGAACCCCGCAGGATATTGACCTTCCTTCTCGGTCGCAGCAACATCTGCCAAAATGACATCATCTATTTTGCTTTTGGACCTCGTGACTGCTGCAACTAAGTATTTCGATACCGCTGACTTCGCTGCTTCATCAGCAAGTGAATTACCAACAGCGTGGACCCCCACGCGCTGATGGCCGAGAGTATGAATCACAAACACGAGTGGCAACTTCTCTTTAAGTTCCGCCACTCGGACCCGGATCATTTTATGTTTTATTGTGCTACCATTGGAATCGCGAAATTCATTCTGAATCCAAAAGAACAAGTTTTCATTGTAAGACTGGACACAGTAGTAAGAGTCACTTACGATCAAAGTCGTCACACTAGGATCTGCGTACTCCAATACAAGCATCAGAGCACGAAGCTCTGCTAATTGTGCGGTGCAGTCTCCAAGCGTCTGCGTGTGCACGACACTGGACTTGAAATCATCGTTCACCATGGCACGGACCACAATGGCGCATGCGGACACTAGGCATGTTTAGAGCCATGCGCAACCTGCGCCGAACCATCAGTGTAAATGATGCAATGGAAATCCTCCAATGGCCGCATTGCTAAAGGAGCGGGATGAACAAATTCATACTGTAAATACTCCTGCGACCGTAAAGTGGCGTCAAAAATAAACGTGACATCCTGGGACGTCAAGGATGCAGCCCACTGAATCCACCTAGGGTGCAAAGCTTTGGAATTAGGTACACTGGCTTTGGTAACTGCCTCCAAGGCAGGACACGGGGTAACAACCAACATGCGTTTTCCTTGTGACAGGGCACGTTCTTTAAGAATTGCCATCTGTACAGCCGTTAAAACTTTCTCCACAGTGGAAAAGCGCAGTTCAGCCGAAGTGTACAAGTGTGACTTGTAAGCAATAGGTACTGTATCTCCTTCATTAAAAGTCAGGTACGTGAAACCCACCGTCCCAGGGATAATTCTTATCACCAGGTTGGTCTGATTATCACGAGTCTGTAAATATTCAGAAGCGAACAAATCAGCCTGCAAAGACTGCAGAACGGCTGAATGCTCAGGCAGCCAGCATGATTTGGAAAAAGATGGTTGTATCAAAGCATACAAAGGCTTGATACGCTGGGCATATTCCGGAATGTAAATCCTCCCGAAATTCAAAAAACCCAGCAAAGATTGTAATTTCTTCAGTGTTGTCGGAGATCGCAACTGTGAGCATTTCTCCAGAAAGTGAGGTGCCAACCCCTTTCCCTCGTTGTTAAGCTCGTAGCCGAGAAACAACACTGTGTACTCTGCAATGTGTGACTTTGCAAAGTTAAACTTGTAACCAATGTCTGCAAAGTTACAAATTATGCTACTTACTCGACACAGATGCTCCCAAAGATCGTCGTCTGTGAGATAAATGTCATCCACATACGAACAAGCAACTGGGTCGAAGCTCTCCAAAAGAGAGACTATGCGGGCGGAGAATACTCCCGGACTATTCTTATAGCCCATTGGGAGACGCCGAAACATTTTTTGCACACCGCCGCATGCAAAGCTGGTCCATTGGGAACTTAGACCGTCTAATCTATGGGCATAAAAACCATTGGAAATGTCAAGCGTGGTTTTGAACCGTTTACGCTTAAGACTATTCACTAAAGCAGAGCCATGAGTATTCTGTACTGCGCAGTTACGGCAATGCGAGTTTAAATGCCTATAATCCAAAACCAAACGATATGAGCCGTCCGGCTTGTTTACAGTAAAAAGGGGGTTATTCATCGGTGACACACACGTTTCAATTACACCTTGATATTACAATTGTTCAAGGATAGCTGCGACTGAAGCTTTGGCTTCACGCCGTATGGGATATTGAGGTTGAGGCTGCGGCTGAGACCGTAACGGAATCTCATGGCTTGGAGACAATTTATCCCAGCCACACTGATTGCGGTACACAGCAGGCGCAAGCGCCAGAGCCCACTCTTCTGCAAAATGCAGCGCCTCCACTCTCGATACAGTGTGCGCGAAACTGGGGAGGATCACCTCCTCCCCTCGCGGAGCTGCGAGAACAAAAGGTGGGGGCCAGTCAGCCTCCGAAAGCAAAATGTCATACGTAGACGAAAGATTTTCCCAAAATACCCCTTTTACAGTTCGCTGCATGTCACCTTCGATTAATAGGACAATTTCAAAAAGACGTTCAGGGGGAGCAACATGCGTATCAGCAGTTTCAATTACAACATAAGTGTCAGTCGCTGTCACCTTCAACAGTGGACGGAGGGCCTCTCTCACTATGGTAATCTCTGCCGCGCTGTCCAGCAAGGTCAGAGCCCACGTCAGATTCCGAAGCCGCGCTCTCACTATCTGGGGCATATCGATGCACTGTCAGGGCGGCAACTTTCTTTGTGGCAAACTGTGGTCTCTTGGGCATAGCGCCTTCCTGTTGCTCTCCACCGTTACGCGGGCGGGGCTGACCACGTCCTTGCTGGCTACCCCGGCCCCTGCCGCCCCCTCCACCACCGGTTGACGGAGCCGATGAGTCCTGAAAGGAACGAGGAGAGCGTTGGTCAGAAGCCTGAAACCTTTCAGGTGATTTAATCATCGCGCGGTCGCGCAAATCATAAACACGATCTGACTGCGCAGGCAACGGAGACGCAGGAGCAGAAACCTGTGTTTGTTGTTGTTGTTGCTTACCCTGATTCTGCTTTTTAGGCCAATTCTGTTTCTTGGACTTAGGTTGACCACTAGTTTCCGAAGACTGACCCTGGGGCTGCTTTTTCTCTTTATCAGGAAAACCCTTAAGCCCCTTAGCATTGCGGCCAACCGTTTTATAAGCAGCCACAATAATCCTTGCCAATTGACGGGGTTTCTCGGCCTCGGGAATTAACGCTAAAGCGTTAGCAACCTGAAAGTTCACTGCATCCCCCTTGACATTTGCAAGGATCAGATCGCAAACTACATCAAATGTGCCACACAGGCGCATACCCAATTCAACCGCCGACTCCGGTCCGTGGTCGTCTTGAACACGTTTAAGGACCGCACCCAGATTGGTCACAGACGGGGTGTCATAGCACCTCGAATAGACCGCTGCAAAAATCTTACCCCAGGTCTCACAGTCAACAAGTTCAGGGGCCAAATCTTTCGGTAAACTTAGCGTAAGAATCCAGTGTTTGTCGGGATTGATTTTCAAACCAGCCTGTTCTGCACGAAGCTGCGCACCTCTAGGGGCTGCGTCCTGAACATTACGGCTAGTGTAATGAACAAGCGCTCTAATCACAGACACTGCGACCTCATGAAGTTGCCGCAGATCAGCCACACTACAAGTAGCGCGATTAGGGTGAGGAGTGAATCCAGCCAAAGCCGGTCAATTAGTGCCCGGAATGGACAAAGGACCCAACCTCGGAGCGGTTAAAGCGCGTGGTAGGGCGCCACCAAACCAAACTCCATGCTGCCAAGCATCAATAGGAACTTCCAGTGCCCTGTACGGAGCATACGCAACCGGTACAGCTGTAGCAGTGTATGAATGGAACACTCCAGAATTAGCGTTCACTGCCGGAAATGTCACCCACGAATAAAACAGTTCGTACGGGTAAGCATGTTCATAAAAGCCCGCAAATGGTCACGCACCGCAATGCGACTATGCTGCGGGATGTCCACGGCTTGTGCCATGGTAGCACAGGAACTCGAAAAAACAAAGAATACTTTGTAGCACAACTGGGTAGTAATTCAAGGAAACCGTTTTTAGATAGATTCAAGCTTGAAAAGACCTATATCAAAAATAGGTAGGTTTTTCCGAAACCACCGTTTTCCGGAAACGGGAATGAAGGTGTTAAGGTTTGAACGATATACTACTCGAGTGTCATGATATCGTGCCCCACGTTGGGCGCCATGTAGCAGGGTTTCCGTTCTCCCACAGAACTGTGCACAGAGATCTAGAACCTGGGTGAGTTAGGGTGACCCAAAACTCACCTTAGTATCAGAAATCCCCTTACCTAGCTAGCTACAGTGTCTCATTGGTACTAACAACTTCCCAATGACTTAGACAATCCAGAACATGAACTTAGGGTACCTCAGGCATCGTGGAACACATGAACACTCTTTCGTTATATAATCATTGCAAACCAAAACTGGGAGTCAAAGAACACACGTGCAAGTTTGAAATGTTTATTTTTCAATGCAAGGTTCTCAAACGCAGTATCTTATATAATATCAACATACATATTATAAAAATCAGAGTCAGCAGCATAGTCACTAATCCATAGTAAGCAAAAGGTGATAGCATGTTATAATGCAAAAATCTATAGAAATTTGTATCACCTATATTTCGCGCACCCTATTTAGCATATTATATTATATCTAAGAAGGTCTCATTTGGGTTTTTAGCAGGACGGGCCCATACCTCTAATGGTCAGTAGGAGCAGATCACATCAACAGCTACCAGCTCTCTGCATGCGAAGCATCAAGTGTGTTGATTCATTCCCTGTAACTCTATCTTAAACCCGCGTAGAGCCCAATGTTGGCAGCAACAATATTTGTGTTATGTCTAATGTGGTGCGAGGATCAGGCATTCAGCAACCTTGTGTTAGGTTATTCTTAGAGGGTGCAGTTCTCAGTGTGCAGACAGTTGTACCAAGCACAACTGATATCAGAGCAATAACATATTATTCTCAAATAAATCACATCTTTCGTCTAGGTTGAAAGCTACAATAACAATTAGGTGTCGTGTGCAAACTGAAGCCGAAGGAAAATATGGTGTTTAAACATTTAATAAACTCATGCTAACTTAACACAATATATAGAAACGCAGTAACCATATGACAATCTTTTGACTGGGTGTGAGTGTTTGATTGATTCAGATGCTCCGTCCATCACCACCCCCTTTTGTACTACTTCTTTTAATAAGGGATCATAGTTTAATGCATTTATTTCGGTAATCTTAGAAGATATCTTTACCCCTAAATATACTGCGGACTGGCAGAGACCTTGCACTGGAGAGTTAGCCTGATGATTCATAATAACTTGTGTTTTATTTATATTTAATTTATAGCCAGAAATGGCCCCAAAGTTATTGGCTTCTTCCGTTATCCCTGCTAGTGCATCCACCACATTGGTGGTATAGATAGCTAAATCATCCGCATATGCTGTGATTTTAAGAATTTTGTCTTCATGCTGAATAGGTACAATCTTGACTTGGGCTTGCAAGGCATTAATAAATGGCTCCATAGAAAGAGCGAAGAGCAGGGGTGATAGCGGGCATCCCTGCCGCGTCCCCCGTAAAATTAAAAAGGTTGGTGAAAGTACCCCAGCATAGCTGATTTTTGCATTAGGATCCCTATATAATGCCTGTATACTTCTCAAAAAGCGCCCTCTAGGGCCAAATTGCTTCAAGACTCCCCACAGATAATCCCACCCCACTCGGTCAAACGCCTTCTCTGCGTCTAAAAGTACCATACCGAGTGGGGTGAGATTAGTTGCAGCCACGTCGAAGGCAGTGATAGCCATGTTGACATGGGTGGTGGTATCCCTCCCAACTACAAAGCCGTGTTGTTGATCATTTACAAGTTGTGGCATGAGAGGGGCCATTCGCATTGCTAAGAGTTTAGAATAAGCTTCAGCGTTTGTCAAAGATATAGGTCTATAAGACCCACAGTCCGTAGGTGGTTTATTTAAAAAAAATAAAACATAATTTTGGCTGTCTTCCAAGAGTCCGGGGCCTTCCCTGTAACACCAATTAAATTGATTACAGAACAGAGAAGTGGTAGAATTTAATCTGCGCAGATTTTATATAGCTCTATAGGGAGTGTATCCTCACCTGCCGCCTTATTGGATGGGAGAGAGGTGACAGCGAGGCGAAGCTCTGTTAGCGTGACCTCCTCCTCCAGTTGATCGATACATTCCTGGTCTAGATTTTCTCCTACAGGCAGATTCTTATTAATATAGGTTTGTATCTGATCCTCCGTACCCCTACACTCAGGGGTGTACACATTTTCATAGTATTAGACAAATTGTCCCAATATTTGTGCTGGTTGAGTAAATAAAATATAATTGGGGCCCTTGATGGATTTAAATAAGGTTGTTGCGCGATCATCAGTGACTTTGTAGGCCAAGAGCTTCCCTACTCTATCCCCGCATTCATATTGGGAAAATTTGTATTTTAGTATTTTACGACTATTTTTCTCCCTGAGCGAGCTTTTAAAAGCTGAGCGCAAGGTAACAGGTTTAGTTTCTAATTGAGCAATGTCTTGCGTACTCAGCCCGCCAGCTCTAAGATTATCAGCTAATTGTTTTTCAAGTAGCAGAATATTAGCTGTTGCCACCTTAGTCTCCTTCTTACACACTGCGTTTTGTTTAAATACATATTGCTGCGCAAGTCCCCTAATTTAAGCTTTACAGGCGTCCCAAACTGATAAAAGAGTAGCAGTGTTGATGTTGATTTCAATAAATTCTATGATATGCTCCTTAAGCTTTGCTACAAATACTGGATCTGTTAATAAATATCTAGGGAACGTAAAAGGTCTAAGTTCTGGTGCCCTTTGGACTATGCTAAATGTGAGAAGTATAGGATTATGATCGGATGATATCCATGAGAAGATCTCCATGTACCCTGAGTCAATAATTTCATCTGACGCCCAAGCCAGGTCTATTCGTGAGCACAGTTTATGAGGTGGGGAATAGTATGTGTATCCAGGTATGCTGGGATGTAGATTCTATGTCAGGACCGGAGGCTTCGGATTATGCCATTCTTTCATCGCTTTATTCTCTACAGCAGCAAGAAAAAATATACACAACTACTTTTCCCATGAACATTTGGGGGAAAGAATAAAGTCAACATGAGTCCTATTACAGTGTCCATGTACAGGTGTCTCCCATCATGCTCCACTGTACTTGTCTCCTCCTCTTTCTTCGCTGCTCGCAGCAAGTTAAGTTGGTTTTTTCCTTCTCTCCTGGGTTTGGGTTTCTGTGTGGTGCCTTTGACCTTTGGCCCGGGTGTTGGGTTTCTGTTTTTTCTCCACAGATTCCCTTAATTGGTCGCGGGACGCCTAGTGCGCTCCTTACGCGATCTTTGCCCAGTAGTGTGCGGTGTGGTGGCGCGGCCACCAGGGGCCGGTGTCTCGGTTGCTGAAGGGGCGCTCCCAGAAGCTTCTAGAGTGTTCTGGCGCACTCCTGTCACCAGCGGACCCGTGCCTAGCCTCCCGGCTCTGACACCCTGCGGGGTCGCAATTAGGTTTTCCCTTGCTTCTGAACGCCCTTTGGGTTGTACTTTTGGCGAACACCCTACGGGGTCGTAAGTGTGCTGTGGGACCGCTTTGCCGGGAGGCGCCCTGAGACTCGGTGGGCTGCAGCGTTCCCAGGGCTTTGCCCATTCATTGTGTGCCTCTGGCCACCCATATCGCTGGGACTCCCCAGACTATAGAGCGCCCTGAGGAGGGTCATTGTCTTGCCTGCCGTTCCCGCTGCTAGAGCCTAATTTAACTCACGATGCAGGGAAATGCGGACAATTATCCGGAGGAGGACCCTCTGAACTATGTCCCGTTGGACAACGACTTTTACCAGGCAGTCGACGATTCCATCTACCGCGTGGTTGACCAGGCTATAGTGCCCCTGGAACAACGTCTTTCAGCACGCCTGGACGAGGCCTATGCCAGGTTTGCCGCCTTGCTTCCGGCGCCGGTCCCGGCCTCCGGGCCTGATTCGTCCCCTACCCCGCCTCCTCCCAAGAAGCCTTGCACTGAGGGGGTTGATTCGGCGGCTTTCGCCAGGGTAAAGAGTGCCTTCAAGGCCCTGGAGTACGCACAAGCTCCCGCTCCTCTTCCTTCGGAGGCTCCGCCGCTTTCTCCACCTGCGATGTCTCCGGACCCGCAGCGCGACGACGACGACTCCCCGGACTCGGAAGAGGAGGCCTGTTCTTCCAGGTCGTGGCTCCTCTCTCAACCCTCATCCTCCGCAGGTCCGTCGGACATGCTGGACCCGGACGATATCGTCCATCCCCGTTCCTCAGAGTGGGTCCCGTGCGACAAGGTGGCCCAGTACGTAGCTAATAGACTGCGGAAGCCGGTGGACAAGGATGCTAGGAGCCGCCTGCGTGCGGAGTGTCCCCGGCCGTCGTTGGATGGCAAGGTGGCCATGACCCCGGACATCGATCCGAAGATGGCGACCTTCCTACAGAAATTTGCCAAGGACCCGCGGAAGGGTATCGACAGGTCCTGGCGCACTTGCCAGGACAAGCTTCTGGATGCTGTCGAGCCCCTTACCAAGATCCTGGATATGGCGGAGGAAGCCAAGGTGTCGGGTGACGCGATTTCCCCTGAGGTCCTTTCCAACTGGGCCCAGAGGGCCATTATCTTCCTTGGCAACGCCAACTGCGCCCTCTTGACGGAGCGGAGGCGCTCCCTGCTGATCATGGTGGATCCCAAGCAGGGTGACCTCGCCTCATCGGAGGCGGGTGCTGTAGCCCAGGGGGGCTTGTTTGGTAACCCGTTCATCAAGGAGCTGGGGAAGTTCGTGGCGACCTTCACGTCGTGCCCAGTCCAATATCAAAAAGGTTTTCGCGCCCCGGGTTTTTGACAAGGCCGGACGAGGCAGGGGCCGCTCGTTCGGCCGGGGCGCCAGCTCGGATCGAGGTCAAGGCTCCGGACGTGGCCAGTACCAGGACAGGGCCAAGTTCAATAATTTCTACCCCACGAGAGGGCAGAAATTCGGAGGTCGTGGTGGTCAGCGTGGCCAACAGCAAGGCGGTGGCCGAGGTGAGTGTTCTGCCTTCCGCGAGTTTGAAAGTGGGGGGGGGGCGCTTGGCGCAGTTTCTTCCTGCATGGGCCTCCCTTACCAGCGATGCTTGGGTGCTGCAGACGGTTCAGGGCTTCCAAATGGAGTTCCATGGCCGTCCGTGCCAGCTACAGCGTCCTCGCCCCATTACCTTTTCCCAGAGCGATGCGGCTTTGGTGAGCGAAGAGGTCGCTGCCCTCCTCCAAGAAGGGGCGATTTGTTGCGCTTGCGAACACCCCTCAGGGTTTATAAGCAATCTTTTCTTCAAGAAGAGAGATAATGAATTGTTTTATATCCGATCCTTCCACATTTTCCGGTATATTCAAAATCCTAAGGTTATTTTTTCTCCCTTGGTTTTCCAGTGATTCCAGCTTATCTTTAGTTGTTCTCTCGCTGTCTCTGAGTTTTCGAATTTCTTTTTGATTCGTGCTGACCTTTTTACTAAGGGTTTCCACTGCTTTCTCTACTGCGGTGACTCTCTCTCCCAAAATATTTAATTTTTGATCCAGACCTTCACATACTTCACGTATTTTGTTTTGATTCTCCTCAGAGACAGAGAATTTTTCTGTCATTGCTGCCATTATTTTTTCAGCGAACACCTCCATGACCTTTTCTGTTGTAACCACTGTGGCTGTTTCTTGCATTGTTGCTATTACTAAAGTTTCTTGCTCTTGTTCTATAAGTTTGTCTGTGGGTTCGGTTTGTGATGGCAACAGTGTAGGTGGTGGTAATGTTTCCTCCATTGAATGTGCAGTTATCGGAGTTGCGTTAACTGAGATAGTTGGCCTTTCCCTTCCAGTGCTGTTTAGAGTCACCTCACTAATCACATTACCTAAGACCTTCCTATATGTAGGTGATCTATCTAGGTGAACTCCGGTGTTTAATGAGAGTTCAAAAGGCTCACTCTGTATAGACGAACGGCCGCCTCTTACTTGCACCGATTGTTGAACCTTAAAATAAGACCGCAATGAAGGAGTGACTTTGACTTTTTGGTTTGCAAGCAGCTTTGTTTTTGCAGATCTTAATTTAACATTTTCAGATAATTCTGCTGATTTAGGTAACACTCTCTGTTTTCGTTTAGTTGTTCTTGGTGATATACCTTTCTTTTGTGGTTCAAACTGCGGTACTAAGTTGTGATTCCTTAGGCAATAATGAGACTTTCCCCCTGCTTCCAGATCTTTGTCTTTTCCTATCTCAGTTATTGCACTTGTTTCGAAATCTTTGTTTTTTCTTGGATCTAGTGTTGTACACCCTCGTTTTAAGCTGTGCTTGGGTGTGCCCCTCTTCTTTACTTTCTCCAGTGTCTTCTCGATTAAAACACCCTGCAATTACATCTGGCGCTGTTCTCTCCAATCTATCTGCCCCACCGTTAGGTAAGTTCCTATTTATAATATCCTCTGATTCCCTGTTGACCTGTGGGAATGAGGGCAATACTTTCCCCTCAATAATCGGTAGTGCAGTGTTCTTCTTAGAGTTCATTAGCCAGAAGTGCTCCGATTTTACAGGCTTCAAGTTGCTGTTAATAACAAGTTTTGTTTTGGTTTTTTTGGTTTCCCCCTTCAGTCCCCTTCCTTTTTTACTTTGATTCCAGCACTTAATCGCGCCAAACGGGGTGCTCTGCTCACTCGGCTCACTGACCTGAATGTAGCTCTGTTTGTCTCTTTCTCCCCCGCCGACTCTGCCGCTTGTGCCCCGGAACTGGAAAGAGACTCTCTGGAGCGCCTTCCGGCAGTTCCACGTCGCTCTCCGCGCACTCACCCAGGCTCCAGCGCTCGAAGGAAACTGCTGTGGGGGTCCCAGCTTCACCGGCGTGCTTGAAATCAGTAGGTAGTTATTTATCATAACTCTCGTGTCTTTCCAGGTTAAAAGCGCTCTTATAAACTTTGCTCCCCTTTTCAAATCCTTCTGTCGGGGATTTTCCTACTTTCTCGATCCCTCTAGTCAAGAGTCCGTAAAGCAGCTTATGAAGGGATTAATCTTCAGTTTTCATGAGCGGTGAGTCGGAGCTCCCGACCGAGCTTGTTAGCCGGCCACCATCTTCCTCCAATATCAAAGTATATCTCTTCTTGAAGAATTTTTTCCATGGACCAAAAGCTGCGATTTGATGGAGGACATTCAGAGGGTCCATAGGGATCCTTTCAGGAAAAATAAAGAAAAGAAAAATCCAAGAAAAATCTTGGTCAATTTTATGACCTATACCCTAAAAGAAAAGATACTGAGTGAGGGTCTAAAAAATGGAACTCTAAACAAAGATAACTGGTCCTTCAAAATCCGCTCAGATATATGTAAAGCCACACAAGATAGGCAGTGGGAATTGGGACAATTCATGCAGGAGTTGAAAACTTTGGGGGCCACTGTCCACTGTCCAGATGAAATTTCCAGCAGCACTTAGAATTATGTGGCGGAACAAAATGCACAATATCAGAGAACCTCTAGAAGTAGAAGACCTCATAACTCAGATAAAAGATAAAACTCAGATAAAAGATCAGATTCAAAGGGAAAAAACAAACTAATTCAAAGAGATACCCCTCTAGAAAAGGTAAAAGAAGGAAGGAAGAAAATCTTAAAATAAGCTTAACTAAGAAAATGGTGAACCGGAGCTCGAATCAGGTGGAAAATTCCATCCAAAAGAAGAAGGGAGGCTTCCTCGGGGGGGGGAGAAACGAACCTCGCAGAAACACTATAATGTAAAAAGAAATACACGGGTGGGGAGCAAATTAGGGAAATAAATCAGAAAAAATTATCCTCATAAATCAAAAACTGGAGCTCAAAGGATGTATACACAAGATTGCCTTAACACAATCCCCTCTATAAAATTTTTAAAAAAGAAATGACGAAAGAAAAATTAGTAAAAGTTCTCTCATGGAATGTTAACGGACTAAGAACTCCCAATAGAAGGAGAAAAATCTTGGAGTATATAAAGGAGACAGAGAGTGAGATCATTATACTCCAAGAAACTCACCTTGTTAGTGCTGAGTGGGAACAGATAATAAAAAGATTAAACTGGGTGGAGACGTGTATATATACTACACAAGACTAACGTGAAGGGGGTAGCAATTATTTTTAAAAAATCCTTAAAGGCAAAAGTTATAAGCAAGACAGTAGACAGTAAAGGAAGATGGGCCGTAGCGAAAATAAGAATAGAAGGCAACTTGTTTAACATAGCAGGATACTATGGCCCAAATATAGATGATCCTGTACCACTCCAAAATCTATATTCGGAACTTCTTTCAACATCTGATCCCATAATAATAGGAGGAGACTACAACATAATACTGGACCCTAAAAAAGATAGATTACCCCCAAATAAACACCTTAACCTACCCAAGATGAGGGAATGGCTAAGCATATACAAAAACGACTTAGACTTGGAAGACATGTGGTCACAAAAAGGAGATAAAGTATATCCTTTTACCTTTCAGAATAAAAAACTAGGACACAAATCAAGGATAGACTTTTTTCTCTTAAACAGATCCTTACAAAATATAGTGAAAAACATTGAACACCTTCCAGCACACTTATCTGACCACTCAGCAGTAAAACTAACTTTATCTTTACCTAAGGATATTACTCCTTCTAGATGGACAGTAGATCGATCTTTACTAAACAACCAACAATATATCAGCCAGCTAGAAATTACTTCATCACATTATTTTGAAGACAATGCAATAGGCACCTCAAAACAAATAACTTGGGACGCTTACAAAGCCGTGATAAGGGGTAAATTACTTAGCTTAGGAGCACATAAAGCAAAAGCTAAAAAACTAGATATCAAAAAGATGGAATTAAACATCAAAAATGCGGAGCTTCAACTAGAGAACGAAACCTCCCCAGGTAAAAAAGAAGAGCTAGAGAAAAAACATCGAGAGTTAAAAGAAAAGCTAGCAAACTACTTAGAAAACATCGTGAGAGAAAAATGGGAAAAAAGTAAACTAGCAAATTATGAATACGGGGAAGGGTGCGGGAAACTATTGGCATGGAAAACAAAATGCGAACAATCTAGGAATAATATAATTTTTTTTGATTGCACTATTCACAGCTCTTGAGGCACAGCCGGGAGCAGGGCACTGAGAGCTCATTTTTTAAGCTACTTGAGTTAAAAACTGTACTGAATTGTTTTAATTTGCGCCGTATTTGAACCCCTCCTACTCAGCAGAGTGTTTGCTGACGTAGGTTCAACTTCCCTGCAGAAGCGGCGGGATTGGCCGGTTGTTAGGCCACGCCCACCTCCGTAGCCACGCCCCCTCGGACATAAACGCGCGCTGATCACGAGCGCCGCGTTTGATTGCACTATTCACAGCTCTTGAGGCACAGCCGGGAGCAGGGCACTGAGAGCTCATTTTTTAAGCTACTTGAGTTAAAAACTGTACTGAATTGTTTTAATTTGCGCCGTATTTGAACCCCTCCTACTCAGCAGAGTGTTTGCTGACGTAGGTTCAACTTCCCTGCAGAAGCGGCGGGATTGGCCGGTTGCTAGGCCATGTCCACCTCCGTAGCCACGCCCCCTCACGCCTCCCCTGGACCCTGGACCCTCCTCTCTGCCATAAAGCATGTGTCCCCACCGGAAGCGCAGCGGACGAGCGCAGCGGGCGCGACGATTGCGCGCCGAAGGCGCGCATAAGGCAAGCTCGTCTGCGCTCGTCCGCGCCGAGGACGGGCCAAGGGCTACCCCCCTGCTGCTCCAGTCCCACGATCAGCTACCAATTCGGTGAGACTCATCTACACCTCTGCCGAACTACTTGACCTCAGGCACGTAGCTGATTTTCCTCATGCTCTACCACATCTAGGGTATACCAATCCCATCCTAGGCCCATACCAATGTCCTATTTGCAGAAAGGAAACCCATAAACCCGCAACAACTGTCCCACTACTGGTTCAAGCAGCGCTAATAAATGCCAGATCCCTCCCCAAACACAAGCTAGAAATTGCCGACTTGATTGACACGCATAAACTGGATCTCTTATTCATTACAGAGACATGGGGGGATGAAGCCTCCGGCCCAGACTTCAGAGCTGCCACCCCTATCAACTACAATGTATGCAGACTAGACAGGCCTAAAAATAAAAAAGGTGGAGGCATAGCAATAATCTATAAAGACGAGTTTAAACTCACAACGACGCAATCTAATTGTCCTGAATACGAGGCTTTCTTTTTCACACTAGGCCTCTCGGCCAAGTCATCGTTTAAGGGCATGCTAATCTATCCCCCTCCTGGGTCAAGATCCAAGTTTCTAGCCAACATAGGCAATATGATTGAAGCAGCTGCAGGCTCCCCTCACTTCACCATACTAGGTGACTTTAACTTTCACCTAGAAGCCTTCAACGACCACGATACTACGCAGCTAACTACAGACTTAGCAGCTGCCGGCCTGCTGCAATTGATAAAATCTCCCACGCACCAAGCAGGCCACACACTAGATGGTCTATTCACCAACAGTCCCTTTATAACCGTTACCCAAGTAATCCCCCTGATCTGGACAGACCATGCAGCGATCTGTTTCTCTGTTGAAATTAACCCTACCAAACCTCCTACTACAACCTCCTCTCAATTTTCTTACAGAGACTGGAAAAACATCAATCTAGCTCATTTAACAGAGATGATGCAGGAAGGTCATATCCCCAACGAACAGGACCCCACTATAGCGTCTTCTAATTACTTGACAAACCTAAACACGGCCTGTAACAAACTAGCCCTGATCAAAATTTCCCACTGCAACAGGAAAATACCATCAGCTCAGTGGTTTACAGAGCCCCTTCGGATTCAGAGACAGTATTGCAGGAACCTTGAAAGGCAGTGGCGCCGCCACTATAGCCCTGCAGACAAAATGACCTATAAAAACGCCCTTTCCATCTACAAAAGACTTATAGTTTCTGAAAAAAGTCGCTACTATACGTCACAAATCAACCATGCGAAAAACTCGGTAGGAGAACTATTTCAGGTGGTTACAACTTTGTCCAATCCCCCCGCCGCGCGCCTAGAAGGCTCTCAGTCTCTATCGGACGCTCTGGCCAGCTTCTTTGAGGAGAAGGTTAGTTCCATTTTCCTCACCTTCTCTCATTCCTCCCCTTCCCCCTCCCCTGTGGCACTTCCCATCAATACTCCTCCCATCTTTTCATCTTTCGACACCATCAACCAGGAACACATTCAACATCTGGTAGCCAGCACCAAATCTGGATCCCCCCTCGACCCATGTCCCCCTGCTATCCTGAATCTCATCCCAGAAGCGATTTCTCCCGTGTTGTCTACTATCTGCAATGCCATGTTTTCAACAGGCATCTATCCATCGGTTTGGAAGGAGGCTATTATTAAGCCACTTCTAAAAAAGCCAACTCTGGACCCTCTTCTCCCCGCCAGTTATAGACCTATCGCCTGTCTCCCCTTCCCAGCCAAGATTTTCGAAAAAACAATGAACATCCAGCTTTCGAAATTCATTAATGACAACGATCTACTTGATGACACCCAGTTTGGCTTCAGACAGGGGCACGGAACGGAGACAGCACTGCTTAAAGCTGCAGATGAAATCAGAGCAACGATGGACAAGGGAGGAGCGGCGGTCCTAATACTTCTGGACCTTTCCGCTGCATTTGACACGGTCGATCATGTCACTCTGATCGACCGTGTCTCGGCTTTAGGAATAAGAGGCAAGGCCAAAGATCTTATTGCTTCATTCTTGGCCAATCGCCCTCAGACAGTCAAGATGGGTAATTTCACCTCCCAGACCTTCTCCCTCCCATGCGGAGTGCCACAAGGCTCCTCGCTAAGTCCGACGCTTTTTAATATCTATGTATCGGACTTAGCGAGGGTGATAAAATCGCATGGAATTGCCCTTACAACGTACGCCGACGATACTCAACTAGTATTATCGGTGCACAATAATGGAACATCTGTCGCAGCCAACTTCCAAGAGGGAATGAAGGCGATAAGCTCCTGGATGTCATCAAATTGCCTCAAACTAAACTCTGATAAAACGGAGGTGATGACATTCGGGAACTTGCAGCCGGCATGGTCCCCACAGTGGTGGCCATCTCAGTTGGGTCCCCCCCCCCCCCAACCGGTAGTCAAGGTCCGCAATTTGGGAGTCACTTTTGACAATAAGTTGACTTTCCTCCATCACGCCAACGCTGTGGTATCATCTGCCTTCTACACCCTAAAAAAAATAAAAAAACAACTTCCTTACTTACCACAGTCCGCGGGCAAAACACTTATCAGCACCTTAGTGTTCTCAAGAACCGATTATTGTAACTCCCTTCTTCTGAACGCTCAGGAAAGGGTACTCAATAAACTCCAGACGGTGCAAAACGCCGCGGCCAGAACCCTACTACACATCCCCAAATTCACCTCCACGTCTCCTTACATCAAAGAGCTACATTGGCTCCCTATTAGGAGCCGAATCAAATTTAAGGCTCTGTGTATAGCCTACAAAACTCTGAACAACTCCGGACCACAGTTCCTAAAAAAAGCCCTCTGCCCAGTGGAACAACCTAGGACCTTACGTTCGTCCTCAGCCTACTTGTTGAAAGTCCCACGGACAAGAAAGGCCAGCTGGGGAGATAGATGTTTTACTATCGCTACTGCCAAGCTGTGGAATACACTACCACTCCACATCAAAACGGCCCCTACGCTGCTCAAGTTCAGAAAGAGCCTTAAAACATGGCTGTTCTCTGCCTAATTCCCCCTCATCGCAAGAAGTGAGTTCTGTAACGATAGCGCCGAGACACCCGTACGGGTATTTGCGCGCTTTAAAAATTGCATAAAATAAATAAAATAAATAAATAAATACCATGCATTCAGACATTAGAACAATCACAAGAAACCTCCGAAGACGATATAATAAGAAAGGAGTTCTCAAAATTTTACTCTGGTATATATGAAGAAGACATAAACCCAACTAAAGAGCAAATCGGTAAATACTTAGAAGCTGTTCATCTTCCAAAACTATAATACAGTAATGTTGGTGGTAGCGTTTCTCAATGAGAGAAAATGTCCGCACCTTCTGTTTGTGACTATTTCCTCTGGGCAGGTCGTGTGTGAAATATCAAGGGAAGAGGTGCACTGAGAACCTGGTAAGACACCCACCACCCGGGGTGTTACACAAAGCAACTTAATGCTCGTATCAATACTCAGAAGAAGACCAAGTTACACTAAGCACCCTCTTGGAAGTCCAATGTCAAGGAACAAACATTCTTTTTTGTTTCCTAATACAATATTAATATTATAGTTCTTTTTCACCAGTTTCAACAATCAGTTCATAAGTAATAGGGAAGCTTCAAAGCATGGATCCAAAACCGTATGTAGTTCTTTCAAGATCTTTATTTCAAACACATAAAAAATTTTCCAGCTTTGCACTGCCGACACGTGTTTCGCCCTCTGGGGGCTTTTTCAAGGCTGGAAGCAATAAAAATTACAGTAAATACATGGGCTAAATATAATCTAAATATATACAGTTTCCCTAAATATATACACTGTGCCTCTTGCTTGTTGCGCAGCGATTGTAAAAGCATAGGTACTAAGAAAAACCACAAAACACCAAGAAAACATTCCAAATTATATACAATTTTACAATTAATATGCTGACAATACCAGACATTTCATATAGGTCAAGAATCACAATTAGAATTTATGTGCTCTTATTATCCACAAAAAGGTTTGCAACATCAACATAGTCTTATAATTTCAAAGCTCTGTCTTCATTTCCAAAAAAGAGAATTTTGAGCATTTTGAGAGAGGGGATTGAAATCTTTGTCCTTATTCCTGACCCCTATCCTCTAATTAAAGGGGGGATGTCTGAAATATTCCAACTCAATGCATTATCTAGTTGTACGCTCTATGAACTAGGACCTACCAATCTAGATGTGGATGGGCAGGTCTTATTTTCGAAAGGTTCTTGTCAAATGGGCGAAGCAGGTATGATGTGGCAATATTAACAATCCTAATGCAATAAAAAGACGGAAGGAAAAAGAACATATTTTCAGACATGACAATCCCAAATGTCCACAAAAGATAAGGTTTAGAAGAAATTCCACTGCCCCTACCTATTAGTTAAGATGCTGACAGTTACGCTGATATAGGTGTAAGTTCCAATTTGATTGCTGCAAAGGATATGAAAACCAGTTATTGCATTATAATGTACAAGTCTAAGTGCATGGAGACTGAGTCAACAACAGAAAAGGGGGGGGCGTCCTACTGTGATCCCAATCACAATAGCAAAAAAAGGCTGTAAAATTACCAGATTACTCACTCAAAGGGGTCGCGTAAGTCACTTTGTGGAGATCAGTTCTTTATGTTCATGTAGTTTGGAGTCCCGTAGACCTTGATAAGTCTGGAGGGGAATATAAAAACTCCTGTAGTGCATAGTGTATTGTTCAATAGAGTCTCGAAAATATTAAACTATATATTCTTAACATGGGGTGTAGCTGTATAATAAGCATGGTGTGCACAGTAGTCCAAATTAAAATATATGGCTCATGGTTCCTATTTAGAATCTTTACTTTGGTTCTTACAACTATTGATCAAAGATCTTCGGGTAATACAAAGTCTTATACATGATGTGAAACCGTTACCAGCTACATAGAATGCAGGGTAAGATGTAAACAATACCCTACTGCATAGAATACGTTGTAGTTGCTTTCCCCATATAATGGGTCTCAGAGCAAGTAGAGTAAAATCGTCTTCCGTGGCAAGAATGAAGGCTTAGTACATTGACCCAACACACAGACTACGTGACGCCTGCTTTGCAAATGTTAGGTCTAAGCGCACATAACGTATAAACCAACTTCAGTGACCTAAACGTATTTACACCATGATGTAAGATATAGACAATGGTCCACTGCACGGAATACATCAAAGAGCTACATTGGCTCCCTATTAGGAGCTGAATCAAATTTAAGGCTCTGTGTATAGCCTACAAAACTCTGAACAACTCCGGACCACAGTTCCTAAAAAAAGCCCTCTGCCCAGTGGAACAACCTAGGACCTTACGTTCGTCCTCAGCCTACTTGTTGAAAGTCCCACGGACAAGAAAGGCCAGCTGGGGAGATAGATGTTTTACTATCGCTACTGCCAAGCTGTGGAATACACTACCACTCCACATCAAAACGGCCCCTACGCTGCTCAAGTTCAGAAAGAGCCTTAAAACATGGCTGTTCTCTGCCTAATTCCCCCTCATCGCAAGAAGTGAGTTCTGTAACGATAGCGCCGAGAAACCCGTACGGGTATTTGCGCGCTTTAAAAATTGCATAAAATAAATAAAATAAATAAATAAATACCATGCATTCAGACATTAGAACAATCACAAGAAACCTCCGAAGACGATATAATAAGAAAGGAGTTCTCAAAATTTTACTCTGGTATATATGAAGAAGACATAAACCCAACTAAAGAGCAAATCGGTAAATACTTAGAAGCTGTTCATCTTCCAAAACTAACATATGAAGAAAAGACAGAGATAAATCAAAGGATTAAACCGGAGGAAGTTAGAGAAGTGATAAACAATTTAAAAAGAGGAAAAGCCGCTGGGCCAGATGCTCTTCCGAACGAATTCTATATAACATTAAAAGAGCACCTAATCAATAAACTAACAGACCTAATGAACGACATATTTATAGATCATGAAAAAATTCCAGATACCTGGAATGATGCGATAATTAGTGTTATTCTAAAACCCGGGAAAAATCCCAAAACATGTGAGTCATATAGACCAATATCGCTACTTAACTGCGACTATAAAATCTTCACACAAGTTATAGCAAAACGACTTGCAAAAGTTATGCCTGGTTTGATTAATTTAGATCAGAAAGGATTTATAAAAGGACGGCAAATTCACGAAATTACTCATGAGTTATTCGCAGCAATTGATATCGCCTCTTCTAAAAAACTCCCCCTTACTATAATTACCTACGACACCGCCAAAGCGTTTGATAGGGTAAACTGGGACTTTCTAAACGAAGCCATAGGAAATTATGAATTGGGGGAAAGTGTCGCCCATGCGGTAAAAGAAATATATAAGAACCCAAGGGCTAGAATACTAATCAACGGCAATCTGAGTGACAACATCAAAATACAACGCGGCACAAGACAAGGTTGCCCGTTGTCACCGTTACTTTTTAATCTTTATATTGAGCCACTGGCCACGCTAATTAGGAACCATACTCAGATCTCTGCATTTAAATATCAAAACTGGTCGAAGAAAGTAGCATTATATGCTGATGACTTAATGGTATTCACAACAAGCTATGAAAGCTCCTATCAAGCATTGGATGAGTTGATGAGTGATTTTGGTAAAGTCTCAGGCTATTTGACGAATAAAGAAAAAACTGAAGCAATGAGCTGGAACTGTAATCCTCTCACACCGTATAGCAGAGACAAACTAAAATATTTAGGAATTACCTTGGTAAAAGAAGTTGAGAAAGTCCCGCAACTAAATTTAACGATAATAGCTAAAGAAATGAGAAGACTACTTAAAACATGGTCAAGCCTACCATTAACTTTTTTGGGGAGATCCAACATAATAAAAATGTCTATTATTCCAAAATTCACATACCTTTTCAATACAATACCATTGGATTTTAAAAAAGAACTCATGAAGAAGATTCAGGGTGAAATCGCAAGTTTTATTTGGGCCTCAAAAAGCACGAGAATAGCCTGCGTAAACTCAAGAGGAAGAAAGATCAAGGTGGGATAGCAAGTCCTGATTTATTTGAGTACTACAGGTCCTTTCAATTCAAGAATTTTAGACCACTATTGAGGAAGTATGAAGACTACCCAAGTTTCCTGCAAAACATGACTGAAAAAACAGACCACTTCTTGTTTAAATTCGGACATCCAAAATTTTTCAAAAAAATTAAATTGAAGATTTTATATAACGCCGCGAAACTGTGGTTTCAAATAAGAATTTCAGTAAATATACCATATTACAGTGAAAAAGCACCTATATGGGACTCACCAGGGTCACCAGAATGCTTAAAAGATTCTTTAGCAGTACCACTTAAAACAGCAGGAATTATGCTATGGGGACAAATCCTAAAAGGAAATGAGATAATCTCATGGAACTCGTTATATGAACTTACAGATAAGATATCAAAATTCAAATATTACCAGCTATCAAATTGGGCCAAGTCATTACAAGAGAAAAATACCGGAAATGAAACACTTGAAAGCGAAATGATAGGAACCACAATAATAAGAAAAGAAATATCAAAGTGGTATTGGACACTCATTGAATCAGGAGAGGAAGATTTCACAATCCCGGAAAAAATTTGGAGAAAAGACATACCGGATCAAGAGATAGACTTACAACTGATATGGCAAGAATCTATGGGGAAATGCTGGTCCTGTATAAAGTCCGCACCATTAAGGAGGAATCACCTGTTTACAGTTCATCGGGCATACTGGACTCCAAAGAAACTGTCTAAATTTAAAGGATCCAATGTTAAGCTATGCCCCAAATGCGGAGAAGCAAGTGTGGATGATATACATATGTTTCAAAAGTGCCCTGCAATAACTAACTATTGGGAAGAGATTGGTAAGACAGTGAATACGATACTAGAAACCAACATAACTGTAAGTACTTCTTTAATATTTTTCGGGATATACAGAAATACAGGTGATGACAGAAATAAGTTAAATGAAAAACAGGAAAGTTTACTTTTTGTATTAATGCTGTTAGCTCGGAGAGAAATTTGCATTAACTGGGTTAAACCGGTCGCTCCAAGTTACACAAACTGGTTAAATTATACCATTAAAATCAACAATATTGATAGAAACAGGGGATACACGAAGAGAACAAATTTCTGGGAAATCTGGGAGCAGTATTTCCAAAGTAATTAATACCACTTACCGGGTCATGAATAACAAATCCAATGATTATACGCGATAAACATAATACCAGGTAGAAATGATGTCTGCCGAGTAGTCAAATTGGCTAGCTCCCCCCGACCAACCAATGGTATTATTGGAAATGATAAAGGGTAAGTGGAGAAAAACTGATGGATCAAACAACGAAAGGGATACACCCCGAAAGGTAACTTCGGAAAGTGATGGGGCTGTGAAGGCAAAGTTTCATCAGACTCCAGAAACCTTCTTATTTATACAATCGCAAAATGAGGATTTTATAAAAAAAAAGTAAAAAAAAAAAAAAATCTTTTCTTGGTAGACAAGGTAGATGGGGGCAGTCGCCCCGTGATCAATTTGAAGGGGTTCAACGAGTGGTTGGTGTATCGGCATTTCAAAATGGAAGGGATACATCTGCTGCGCGACGTCTTGCGACAGTCCGACTGGATGGTCAGGCTGGACTTGAAAGACGCTTATCTGACGATCCCCATTTTTCCACCTCATCGGCGTTTCCTCCAATTCAGGTGGGACGGCCAGGTTTACGAGTTTACTACTCTTCCTTTCGGGCTCTCCTCGGCACCATAGTGCTTCACAAAGGTGTTGCGGCCGGTGGTGGAGGCTTTGCGAGCTCAGGGGGTCAGGATGATAGTCTACCTAGACGACATGCTGCTCATGGATCAGTGCCCCGAGAGACTGCGGTCACAGTTGCAGTCCGCGATCAGCCTTTTGCAAGGCCTGGGGTTCGTGATCAACGAGAAGAAGTCTCTCTTGGTTCCCATGCAATGCGCTACGTTCCTCGGTTTCACCATAGACTCGGTGGCGGCCACCTTGAGCCTGCCAGCCAGGAAGATGGCGCGGATCAGACACGAGCTGTGTCAGACCCTAGCGAAGCGGATGATTTCCTTGCGCCACCTGGCGAGGCTAGTGGGCCTGTTGTCCTCTTCGATCCAGGCTATCTTCCCGGGGCCCCTTCACTACCGCGCCATGCAGCGTTTGAAGGCGTACCACCTGCGGAGGGGCTTGACGTACTCTCAATTGATTCCTTTGTCGGAGGACGTGTGGGACGAAATGCAGTGGTGGCTTACGCACATGGAGGCCTGGAATGGCCGTGCAATTTTCGGTTCCGCCCCAGATATTGTGATAGAGTCGGACGCCAGCCGTTCCGGCTGGGGGGCGCGGTGTGGGGACTTCTCCACAGGCGGCGCCTGGTCTGCTCTCGAACAGTCCTTGCATATCAACTGCTTGGAGTTGCTAGCAGGCTCCTTCGCAGTGCAATGTTGGACCAAGGACAGAATGCAATCCTGCGTCCTTCTGAGGATGGACAGCGTGTCGGCGGTCCGTTATATCAACCACCTGGGCGGCACCAGGTCCAAGATGTTAGCGGACCTGGCCAGGGATTTCTGGCACTTTTGTCTAGACCGCCAGGTGTCGGTTACGGCAGAGTATTTGCCGGGTCGTCAGAACGAGGTGGCCGATTGGCACTCGAGGAATATTCTGGACGCCAGCGTCTGGAAGCTGGACCCTTCCCTGTTTGCGGAGCTCTCGGACCTTTGGGGCCCGTTTTCGGTGGACCTGTTTGCGTCCCGCTTGGACCACCAGCTTCCGCGGTATTTCAGCTGGCGCCCCGACCCTCTGGCGGAGGCGACGGATGCGTTCCTCCAAGACTGGTCGGGAATACAGGGGTATGCGTTTCCACCGTTCTCAATGATAACGCGAGTGTCAGCGTTGTTGCGACACCAGTCGGCGCAGGTAGTGATGATCACTCCGTGGTGGAGGTCGCAAGTTTGGTTTCCGGTTCTTCTGGAACTTTCTTGGGATTTTCCGATCCTACTCCCCCAGTCTCCCCACATTCTGCTGAATCCGGAGGGAGCGCCCCACAGGTTGGTCCTGGAGGGCTCGTTGCGCCTGATGGCGTGGAGGCTTTCCGGCGACGCTGGACGTTGCCTGGCCTTTCGAGAACGGCAGAGGACTTGCTCTCCAAGGCTTGGGCCGACAGCACGACCAAACGCTACCGATCGGCTTGGCTCCGGTGGAGCCGTTGGTGTGTGCGACGGGGTTTGGATCCCGTGGGGGCACCTGTAGTGCATGTCTTGAATTTCCTGGCGGAACTGTCTGATCAGGGCCTGGCCTATCGATCGATCAATACTTTCCGGTCGGCGGTGTCTGCGGGGCACGACCTGGTTCAGGGGTCCCCGGTTGGCGAACACCCCTTAGTCTGTAGGCTCTTACGGGGTATACGGCTTGCCTTGCTGCCGGAGCCTCGGTATTCCGCCCTGTGGGATGTGAACAGAGTGCTGAATTTGTTCCTTTCCTGGCAACCGAACAGGTTTTTCTCACGTAAGGAGTTGACGGCTAAGTTGGCCATGTTGCTGTGCCTGGTGTCCTGCAGGCGTGTCTCGGACGTGAGAGCGTTGGATATAACGGCCAGAGTTTTTTCTCCTGAAGGAGTTTCTTTTACCATCAGCAGGCGGACCAAAACGCATACTAGGGTCATTTCGTACCCGGCTTTTCAGGACTCCCCTAAGCTGTGCGTAGTGCAGTGCCTCCGTGCTTATGAGGATATGACTGAAGATACTCGCCCTCCGGGTGAGCGGCAGCTGCTTATTGCCCTGCGTAAACCGTATAAGGCAGTTACTTCACCGACGATCGCCCGATGGGTGCGTTGGATCATGCAGGAGGCGGGGATTGATACTAAACAGTTTTGGGCTCACTCTACGCGAGATGCCATGGCGTCTAAAGCTTTTGCACTTGGGGCTCGGTTGGAGGATCTGATGAGAGCGGCCGATTGGCCCTCGGACTCCACGTTCAAGAGGTTCTATTTCAAGCCAGTTATTGATGTGGCCAGATTGGTGGTCGATAAGCTTTGAACTGGCATAATCCGAAGCCTCCGGTCCTGACATAGAATGCGAATTTGCCTAGCCTTGGTGCTGGTAAGTTCCAATTCTATTAAGGACTTGGAGGCGAGGATTATCCCCCCAGTAACTTCATGGAAGTGTACCCTCCCCGTATGCAATGTACGTAAAACGTTTATGTTCCTTTTCGAATGTGCGCTTATGGCTCTGCGGTGTACTGCTCTTCCTATTTTACGGCTGACGTTCTATTGATATAGGATGGATCTGATGGTATGTTCTTTTGCAGGAGCAGATAATTCTAAACAAGATGCGTGAGTGGACGGATGTTCTGGCTTCGCGCGAAGAAAGAGGAGGAGACAAGTACAGTGGAGCATGATGGGAGACACCTGTACATGGACACTGTAATAGGACTCATGTTGACTTTATTCTTTCCCCCAAATGTTCATGGGAAAAGTAGTTGTGTATATTTTTTCTTGCTGCTGTAGAGAATAAAGCGATGAAAGAATGGCATAATCCTCGCCTCCGAGTCCTTAATAGAATTGGAACTTACCAGCACCAAGGCTAGGCAAATTCGCATTCCTCCATACATCTTTTACATTATGTATCCTTGCTAGTTCCAAAATTGCGGCCGTGGTTTTACGCATGCGTCGAAATATGCCTCTCTTCGTGACATCCTGATCATAGTTTAACACACAGTTAAAATCCCCCATCAAAATGAGTTCACCCTCCAATGCAAGTAGTTCCATATTCAACCAATCAAATCATCAATATTAGGCCCATAAATAGCACAAAAAACATATTTGCGGTTTTCCACCTGCATTTGAGCAATTGCCCATCGACCCCCATTATCCGCAGCAGATTTAATCACTTCTCCACGTAATTGTCGCTTCTTCAGAATTGCCACACCCCGAATAGGAGCATTTAAAGTAGTGCATACCAGTTACCACCACCTCGTACCCCAATTGGCCCAATAGCTTCTTGTCCTTAAAACATATATGCGTTTCCGTTAACATAACCAGGTGTGGATCGTACATTTTTAATTCCTCATACACCAAACTTCTTTTGTTTTTGTTATTCAGGCCTGACACGTTCCAGGCCAAACATCTAAAATGCATCATAGTAAATGATTACTAAGTCAAAGCGATCTGCACCTTTCCTTACATTCAGCCTCATTACTAGTCTATAATCTACAAAGTTAATCAACTTTAAACTTGTCTTGTCCTTTTCTATTATTTTCGCCTCCCTTCCGCCGCCCCCACCCTCCACCAAACCCTTTCCTACCCTCCACCCCTATGTACCTTAAGGGAAAACCCATCTCTAGCACCCGCTGCCGCTGGATGGGCAGCTGACTAAGGGTGCAGCTGTCTAAAGAACCCTCACCCTCAAGTATATAAATCTTGGACCCCCAGATACATTAATCAGTTAGTCAGCTAATTTCCAGCAGCCAATTCATTTCAAAGACTTCCTATTATAAGCACAGTTATACAGTAGTAATTTTTGATAAAACCATCTCGGCTTCCTTGACCACCGTGAGATAATACGTATGACCTGCTTTGATAACTTTAAGGCAGGCCGGTTCCTGAAGAAAAACCTGAGCCCCTGCTGACTTAAAAGGATCTATCAGCTGTCGCAGATTCCAGCGCTTCTCCATTGTGCTCTTACATAAATCTGACCTGACAAAAAAGGTTACATCTTCAGTCACTACTGGGGAATTGGGTCATGCTTTCATAGAAACTGCCTGTCTAAATAGGAAATTCCCAAAAAAGATCAGGAAAGGGCGGGGCAATTTACTTCCCTTGTTTCAATTTACTAATGGCAGTCTATGAACTCTTTGCATTTGAGAGTCCCAGTCCCAGTCAGCTAGGTCAGGAAAAGCACGCTGGAAAAGTTTGACAATGTAAGCGCGAGGGTCGGAGCCTTCTGAGCCCTCCGGAATACCGAAGAGTCTGAGGTTCTGCCTTCTCTGTCTATTCTCAATATCCTCAATTTTGTTTTGTTTCCTTCTTTGCACTGCTGAAAAGCAGTGGGGCAATGCCCCTCCGCCTTAGTGGAGGAGCCACCGCTGGATAGGCTCAGAGTCTAAATAAAACCGAGAAGTGCCCCTTGTACTGAAGTGTAATCTACATTCTGGAAGTCTCAGCTGTCTCTGATTGGTGTGCATAGGAAAGTTGATCCTCCCACTCGTCCAGACCAAATGTTTAAAGACACTCGTGTTTCTAGTGGACCACTAGACCCATCCCTGTGGGCACACCGTTTCCCCTCAGCGCAAAATGAGGGTTCCAACACAAATTTTAGTGGTTTAATACTTCAGTGTTTTTATTCTACACACTTCTTATGATTGTTTTTCATTCCATCAATATCTCTTGATTTTTATACGTTTAACATTCGACATTGTTAGGATCACATCCAATGCATTTTGGGCATTTATCTCAGCCCTTCATCAGGGAATAACACTAAAACGATAAGAAAGACGAACATAAAATAAGTAAAAAGTGTGTATATGGTATATGTATTACTAAGTCAAGATTATACTATTTTGTGTGCTAAACGTGACTGATTCTCTGTCTGTTGCTAACACGTGGATGTTAAAGGACCATGTGCGGTTTAAAGTGCAATAGTGAAGTGTTACCAAACAACACCTACAGACCCTTAATGCCCGTGAATTGAAAAGTATGGCAACTCGCGCCTCACTTACATGTCGGTTCCTACCACTTAGTTGTCTGTCTCAAAGTGCACAAGCTAAAAGAGAAAATGTGAACGGCCAATCCTTATCGTCTTGTTCTTATGTTCCGATAAACAACTCCTACTTTTACGTCACCGATCGTTATGTTACCAAACTAACCTTATCTGTAGCGTCATGAAACCTTCGTAGTCTCTCCGGCGTAGATCCGCCTGTCTAGAACGTCGATAGCGTCTACCAAACATTTTCTGTTATCCGCCATTAAATTCAAACCGTTCCGTTCATGTGACTTAATAAAGCTAAACTGTTGTGTTCCATCTAGGACCCCGATAAATATTGTGACCTCATGCCCCTATACGGCTATAATCAATAGATATCCCTATAATGGCATAAACGATCAGAGCCATATTTCAGTAACTCGTCTATGCAGCTCATTACAGTACATGACACAGCAGAAGCCACTTCCTTAGATTCCTAGATAACACACCGAGTTCTTTCGACAGCTCAAACCCCCCAGCAACCTGGGAAAGCCCCGCTTGCTTTGTTTTGATTAGTAATAGAACTCTTGCGAGCACTGTAAGAACGACCAGTTCCTAGTGACATCTTTATTGACGTCTTATGTCCAAAAACTTACGTCAAACTCGGCACCTTTCAGGTATAAATATACCAACGTTGCCTTAAGCAAACACGGTGGTGGTGAATACTGGAGCAGAACAGCTGTCCCTTGCAGAGAGCCCAGCAGATGCGAGAAGCCCAGGTACGGTGCTGACTAAACCCTTAGAGGGAATTCTTGAAGCAAACCCTTGGCAAAACCAACTTAAGTTAAACTGCTACTTACTTACTCCCTCCCATGTATTAGGCTTAGGTCAGGTACACCGGGGTAGGCGTAGTTAGAAGCACCAGTTGAGGACGTTAGCCAAATGTATATATGAATGTATATATTTTATTCATTTTAACTATCGTATGGCTAAGAAACCATATCAATGCTTTTACAGTATTATTTCGTAATACTCCTTTTACTGTACGCACTTTTTATAATAACAAGTCTTGCAATTGTGGCAATTAATTTCTCTTGCATGAGAAGGAAGACTGTTCAATAAATAATACCTTTTATTGAAAACGCCCGTCTCTCTATTCTCTGCATACTGGTGAAAGTAATTCTGCACAACTGACTGAGTGAAATAGCTGTCTATTGTTTCACACGACTCTAGAGATTGACTCTTATTCTGAGGAGCAAAGTTGTCATGTTAATGCGGTTGTTGGAAAACTGAATCCCTTCTTGTCTGAGCCAGGGAAGCTGATCACTTCCTATTCAGTCAAGAAAGTTTCCAGTGACCTCTGGGCTAGCTGGTACAAACCCAATTAAGTCTAACATAGTCAGAAGAGACCTAGAAGCTAGAAGACCGCAGTCCTACGTCTACACTGCTGTTTATGTTATTCCAATGCGCAGGGCCTATAGGGAAAATAGGAACTACACTACATGGCGCCCAACGTTTGGTAAGGTGATAAAACTAACGCAAGACGTTAGAGTAACTCAGTCGTGCTTTTTCACACAGACCCTTTCTCCCGTAAATACTCCAATAGACGTCTGGAGTGGGTGAAAGGTTAAAATCCGCCGGAACTTAGTAGGAAGAGATTCCTATGTAAAGCTTCTGGTTTAGTCAACGTTGAAGGATACAGTGTTCCAAAATATTGTGCACCTAATCTTTGTTTCCTTGGAAACCTGCTCTGCAAACCTTCATTAATACAATGCCGGAAAATGGCAATAACAACGGAACCAATGAAGTCGCGGTAGACGCGAATCAACAGGGTCCCGATGTTACAGGGATTAATGAACCGGATGCAATTATCATCCCGGCAAACATAAGAAAATCTATAACTTTAAAACTTATAGAAAACGGACTGACATCACGAGGTGGTACAGTCATTTTCGTGATAGAGGCACACGAATATCGGCAGACAGAGGTATTCTATTCTTGGATAAACTTTCCAGCGGCAAACGATACAACACACGAGTTCCACTATTACAAAATAGAGGAACCACCGGAAGAGTACGCTCCGTTCGAGGAGATTGAAATTCCATTAAAATACCAAGAGCACCTGCTCTGGTTTAAAGGCGCCCTAAAACACAATGATCATATCACCATGCTCGGTCCACTAGGTAGACCAGGAGCAACGTGGCCGGTTCTAGCCAGCTACACACCACATCCGGACATTGAAAAAATGTCTCGCGAAGAGCTGTTAGCACAGCTAAAAACATTAATTAAAATACATAGACAGTTAGTCCAATATGTAATGCGGACTGCAACAGTCCAAACAGCTGTTAATGTTCCACAGCTGACCCCTCATCAGGGGAACACAAATAAAATTACACCACAGAACATATAATCATGTCTTGGTAAAACACCCATAAAACGGGAACAAATCCCTTTCTGGTTAGCACAGAAAATTACTCAAATAGAGGCAGTATTCCCGAATACTACCCCTATTGAGAAACACAGAATTCTGACCATCTGCCTTCCAATGGGGGTCGCACCACACGTGGAGGACTGTGACACTTGGGGTACAGTCTTTGCTTCCATTTACACAAAAACACATGGTGTTCCGTCCATGGCAGTAATACCAGATGTGCTAAAACAAATTCAGAATAAATACGGTCCAGAACCTGCTTTAACTCTTGGTATGAAATTACTGAAAGACTTCAAGCAGGTCTCGGCTATATTACTAGCCAACATAAAAGGAGAAGCAGCATCTGTAGCGATCCGCCAGAAATTGAAAGAAACAGATATAACAGACCAACCAATTGAGCTTGCCAGAATTATAGAAAAATGCTATGAAGAATTAGGTAGAGATAGTTTGGGTGGGAAACCTGTAAAACCACAACTACTCGAAAAACCTGAAAAATTATTTATTAAAAATAATCTAAACACTCCTAAAAAGAGCTGGGATGGAAATAAACATTCCACTCCCAAAGAAAAAGTTTTCCAGTCCAGAGGAAGGTCTCCTCGGCGGAGGGAAAGAACTCCGACTCGAGAACACCAGTCTCCCCAGAGGGAGTACTCTGAGAAAAGATATAATCTTAGAAATAGGGATAACTTGAAAAAACCTGATAGATATCAAATTATTGATACACGTCCCTCTCGATCTTTTTCCCAGAAATCGGAAAGAAGAGGACGGTCAGACCCAAGGGAAGAGCACACCAAGTCCAAAGACAAGGAACCTGCTCAAAGTAAAAAATAACAATTCCCAAGGAAGAAGGTAGCCAGTATTAGAGTAATCGAACATGCAGAGAATACTGAGGACACAGCTGAAAAACGGAGAGTGGGCACAGACAATGCTAGACAGTGCAGCAGAAATCACCATAGCTCGCAAGATCCTGATGAGTCATCTGGAGACAGTGGACACGAATGAATACATTCAGGTAGAAACTGCAGACACCAGAGTTAGCAAACCTCATAAAATATACGAAATAACACTGCGTATAGAGGGAGATAAGACTAGAAAAATAAGGGGTTTATTTTGGGAAAACCTCTCAAAAGGCTATGACATCCTGTTAGCTGAGAAAGATTGGCCCCCAGAGTTTGTCAGGGGGTGCCCTCATGGCAAATAAATGATTATGCCTGCCTTCTCAAATCATATTCCAATTCACACTAAATATATATATGCAAGGAAATGGGCAGTAGACCAGGCACCAGCATTATATAAAAATAATGTAGGATGGGATGAGGACTCTCCTCCTCACAAAATCCAGTTAAAAAGTCAACCGACTGCACAAAGGCAGTAACCAATTAAGCAAGAAGCTAAAAAACAGGTCAGGAAGATTTTAGATCAACTTGAATACCAGGGGGTGATTGAAACATGCACCTCTCAAATGAACAATCCTTTGTTTCCTGTCTCCAAACCAGACGATTCGTATCGTCTAGTCCTGGACTACAGACACCTTAACTCGTGTTGCAAAACATTTGCGGTACAGAACTCACACAGTGCGGCACTGATGAATAACATAGTTCGGAAAAAATATAAAACAACATTAGACATATCTAATGGGTTCTTTTGTCAAAATATTGCACCAGAAAGCAGGTATTTGACCGCTTTCTCAATAATGGGGTCGCAGAAAAATTTCTGTAGGCTCCCACAGGGGTTCAAGAATAGCCCGGGATTATTTTCAGCCAGAGTAACAGAGTTACTACAAATATATGATGATGAGGCATTGTCTTATGTCGATGACATCTATCTCACGGACGACGACTTGGATACTCACTTGAAAAGGGTGAACACCATAATACTTGAGTTCGCAGCAGAGGGTTACAAATTCAACTTTAAAAAGTCAAGAATTGCCCATCTAACAGTCTTATTTTTAGGATACGAATTATCAAGTGAAGGAAAAAGCCTAGCGGACAACTTCATAGAGAAGTGCGCTGTACTCCAAGCATCAAAAACGCTGAAGAACTTACAATCGATTATAAACTACGCAGAAAGGATTAAACCTCTCTACGAATTAATAAAACCTGATTTTAAACCAATTAACTGGACTCAAAAACACACGGAAATTTTGAGATCACTGCAAACAGACATGTTAGCAAAAACAAAATTAGAAACACGTGACAACACACGAAACCTTGTAATCCGAGTCATCCCAGGAAGATGCGGATTCACGTACCTGACCTCTAATGAGGGAGAAACGGTACCAATAGCTTACAAATCACATTTGTACACACAAGCAGAAAAAACATTCAGTCTCACGGAAAATACTGTGAAAGCAGTGCATACTGCTATAGCGAAAGAACGAGAACTAGCACAAGGCAAAAGGATCACTGTTCTCACAGCAGAATCCGCCTTCGAGGCACTATTCAGCCCAGTAAACCTGCCTACAGTATCACTGGATCCAAAATGGATACAGTGGGAAAATTCTCTTGCTGCAGAAGACGTGAAATACTATTTCGCCCCGCACATGAAAAAACTGAATGATTTAAAGTATGAAAAAGAATATCCTCTGCCAATCGAAATTCTCCCTCTAGAACAATTCTCCTGTATAATCTATACAGACAGATTTGTACAGCACTACAATGTAGAAAATAAATCCTACGATGCAGCCTGTGCGATTGTTAAAGGTCGCTGGCTCTGCGGTAAATTCAGACCGAAAATAACAAAAACTGAATCACTGAGAAAATGTTCGGCTCAGCGAGCTGAAATCAGATCTTTAAAGATGGCGCTTGAAAATGCCGAACTTGAATTCCCGACACTAATCGTGTGCGATTCGCATTTTTGCGTCAACTCCTACAATAATGATTTGCAGAACTGGGTTCACAAACATCACTCCTCCCCAGCGCAATGTGGCCCTCTTGCCTAGGGACCCTTCCCCAACCCAAGCCGGAGCTCAAAAGTCTGGGTTTCTGGTTAGAACAGGACCTTTCTCTTAAAACCCAGGCAAAAAAAACGCAGGTACCTGCGTAGGCCTACTTCGCTCTGCCAGGAAAATTCTCCCCCTGCTCCCTGCCCCCTCTCAAAAGCTCCTAATACAAGGGCTGATATCATCGAGGCTAGACTATGGCAATGCCCTTTTCCTGGCAGCCCCTGAAGCAACCCTGAACATCTTGCAGAGAACTCAAAATGCCGCTGCTAGGCTCCTGACAGGCACCTCCCGCAGAACATCAGCTAAACCTGCATTGAAGACCCTTCACTGGCTCCCAATCCGTGAAAGGGTCAAATTCAAGGCATTATGTATAACACACAAAGCTCTACAAGATCAGGGTCCCCCGTTGCATAAAACTAGGCTCTTCCCATATAAACCCAACAGATCTCTGCGTTCCTCCCATGGCAACTTGGCCACAGTACATAAAATTAGGAAAGCCCGTACTGGAGGACGTCGTTTCTCAGTTGCAGCAGCAATACTGTGGAACGCCCTACCCATCCATCTTCGAGCAGAAACGAATCACAACAAATTTCGCAAGCTTCTCAAAACCCACCTGTTCCCACAATAATTTGCCTATTCCCTTCCCGTTTTTTTGCTTCCCCCCTCAATGGCGAGTACAATCCCAGCGCTGGGACGCCCCCGGGCAGCCATGCGCTCTAGAAATCCCGTTTTCATTTCATTTCATTTCATTTCAAAATGATTACAAAGACGACACAGGTGCCACAATCAAGCATAAAATGCTTTGGAAACAAGTAGTTCTTTTACAGAAAGAACAACAAAAGACTCACGTGATACACACTCTGAGTCATCAACGTGATGGCGTTCACGTTGCAGGGAATTCATTGGCTAATACAGGCATAGCGGAAGCAAGTAAACCGGCTTCCGTAGCCACAAAAAAGCGTTCAGAAAAATACATAGACGGGGAAACCATGCTGGCAGTAAAAACGTCTTCAAAAGGCAACTGTGCAGCATTACCTGTGAACTATCCACCCACTTATGCATACGTAATTGATGCAAACTCCGTTCCTTTTGCTCGAATCCCTGGAGTGGGGGATAGGGTAATTCCAAACACGAATCAGAGAATATTTTTAATAGCAGACGCACACATGGGATTGGCTCCAAGGCACAAACAGATGAAGGAATCTCTGACTGAATTACAAGCAGTATACTGGTGGCCGGGGATGAGCCTGCACCATTATAAATTTGTAAAGAACTGTCCGGACTGCGACAGAGACCGCAGTAACGAGTCAAGCGGAGTAATGCCATGGCCTTGTATGAAGGTAGCATAGAGCTATCTACACATGCAATCCAGCGTCCTATTAATTGTTGAAGACTACATTCACATTAAAAATGTGGCCCCAGCGCTCGGCTGACGCCAAAACTGTTATAAAAGATCTGCAAGTCTTTATCGGCACATACGCAATTGCCATGCTTCATTCTGACCAGGGTCCTGCTTTTAGCTCTCGAGCTTATAAGGAGGCCATGACCAGTATGGGCATTGGATTGCGATTCTCTTGTCCATTTCATCCTGAGGGAAACAGTGTAGTGGAAAGAAAAAAATGAGACATAAAGCAATCTATAACAGCGAAGGTATTAGGTTCGGGTGATGGGTGGGTCAAACATTTAACAAGTGTCCAACGTAGTCTTAATAATTTGCCAAGAAATTCTCTAAAAGGTTTCAGCCCGTACAAACTATTGTTCGGAACTAGAATGTATATTCAGGGCCTTGATAGTCAGGCTTCAGTGGTGAAAGATAAAAATAAAGACTTTGACATCAAAGATCGTTTGGCTGTTTTACAGGACTTGAATGAAAGAAGAAAATCCTTAAGCAACATAAAGTTAAAGCAACAGCCATCTACCACTGAAGACACACCACCTGTCCCAGCAAGACCTGTCTGGATTCCAAAAATTGGGGATCTGGTCAGAGAGAAAATAGCGGTGAAGAAGGAATTTGGGCCTTCTTACAGAAAAGCAGTACCTGTCTTAAGAATCAACGGAACAAGATCAGTAGTACTACCACCCCTTGCTGGTAAAAAGGAGAACCAAGTTGTATCCATCGACCTGGTGAAACCACAAGCATGTGGCCTATAATCAACAGCAGGCCAAGTGGACTCCCAAGAAATTACAGAATACCCAAATTTGCAACAATCCAAGAGGTTCACAGTGCACAGAGAAGGACTATGCAATAATGCCATGGAACTCGTGCCTCTTGGAACTCAAATTGAAACAGTTCGTCATGAAACACCAGTCTACAATGATGTAGCATCAGAATGTGCTAATGAAAGGCAAATTGAGAAAACAATTCCAACAATCGACAGAACTGCATCTGGCTACTTCATCGATTTCGATAACTTTTCTGAAGATCAAAGCGACCCTGAAGTGACGCCAAAAACAAAGACTTTTAAAGAAAAGGCAACAGAACTCTTTCATCAACTCAAGGAAGCATTTCTGAATGCACCATTGTTTGAGCATTGGATTGTATCAGGGGTACTTATATTCCTACTATGCCTAATTTTGGTTTTAATTTTAGGAAAGTTTATTACAGTTCAATGGACACAGCAAGTCAGAACATCAACTTAGTTCTGAAACCTCACAAATCATCTCACGTCAAGAAAAGAGAACTATCATCAGTAAACGTCACAGCCATTCCAATACCCGGCGGGGTAGTGTGGGACAAGACTGACTATGAAATATATGGCCCGGTCGAGATCTTGAAATATACTCACCAGTTCAAGGTTTCATTAAGTGACTTTGTAAAACCAAGTACATTCTCTGATGATTGGGATTTTGAAAGTATAAATAACATCATGTCGGAATTAGTGTTGTCAGCAAAATTTACAGAACATGATTATTTACAAGGTTCATCTAATTATGAACAGATGTACTGTATTTCACAGTAAGCAGATCACTATTTACATAAATCTGTTCAACCTAGAAATGTTTTTAAATATAACCAATGGGAACATTGTGCTACTCCACCTAAAAGTAGTTCAAAAAAATGCTATGAGAAATTCCAATACTTCTCAGGGTTTAACACAAGTAATGCAGAAACATTTTATTATAAACTGTTGGATAAAACAGGGACGAAAACCATGCTGACAAATACTAAATTGATATATTCAGAAGCATTTTATGAAAAAATGATTACATTTGGTTTTGATTTCTGGAAAAACAACATTGAAACAAAAACAATCTGGGGTACAAAAGATTGGCAGGTACAAGGCGTAGAAGCATTATTTCGAGCCTGCATGATCCCAGAACAAATAATGTTCTTAAATGACACAATTCACCAAACAACTTGTCTTGGCCTAGCTAAGATTAAGGACCTAAACAAACCGTCTATACCAAAGCCAATACCTGATAATGCTACCACAGATATTGAAATAGACGTATACCAAATTTTACATCAAAACACAACACATCCTGATTGGAAAAAGTGGTTAATCTGGCAAGAAGACACTAATAACTGTCAAGATAGATTCCTGAACAAAACACAGGGGTTAAAGATGACCAGACCAGACCCTAGATACTCCCAGAGACAACATCCAGGGATAGTAACAACATACAGTGTAGGGAAACTGTGCCTTGAATGGCTAGAAACATCCACACTGGCAGAAATGAAGCAACACTTATCTTTACTTAAAGACGGTGCTGATTTGCGCGATTTCATAATGGGACCACGCAAACGGCGTCAAAAACGTTTCATAGCGGCAAGTGTATATGCGGCATACAACGAGGCATGAAAAGTAATGCAAATTGAAACAGCAGAAAAAATACGAGAAATTGATTGTATTAATTTGGAAAAATCACATTCTGTTGTGGACAATGGGTGAATGACTCTGTCCTCCAGAATATATTCACTGGACAGTATTGTATCATCTGCCATCGATTTAATAGATAAAGACTTGCTAATGTTACAACATGGCCAGTCCCAATTACGTTCTATTGTACAGCTAGGCTGGACGTTGCAAAATCTTCGTTCAGGCTATGTGCCATGGCGTTTAATCAACACAACGTCATTGTTTTCCATCTTTAACCTTACTAATAAACAAATCAGTTTGGCACAGAAAGGAGCAGACTATACAATCCTGAGCATCGAAAAACTTGAGAGATTACCATTGACAATGTCAGAAAGACCTGTCATTGAATGGATACTACACGGGATTATCACAATTCTGATAACAACTTTCCAATTTAAAAATTGCCTTGAGTATATACCGACAGGCCAGTATGAAAGGTTGGGTAAAGGGTACATTAAGTCATCATGGAAATTACCATATACACACACATGCTACAGTGACAACGACAAAAATGTATTTCTTAGTGGTGAAAATTGCAAACATTCACTAAGCGGTATACTTTTGTGCCAGGGTATTAATTTACATGGGGCCTGTGAAGGGACTACAAACAACCTTTCATGCCACCAGCACGTCACACCTGCAACGCAGATAGAGCCCTTTTTTAGGCAACTTTCTAACGGGAGTTACATTCTAATAACGGATCACAGCTGTTGTGGCTTGGTGCCAGGGAAAGCATATCTCGTAAGCGTGACTTCCATGGTCACTGTTAGAACCGGCTATTTCTGGTAGGCTAAGGCTGATGCCAAAGCCAGGCAGAAACCACCATTCTAGTCAGGGCAAGGAAGTCACACGCCAAGATAACCCCTGCTCACCCTCTAGGTAGCTTGGCACGAGCAGTCTAGGCTAAACTCGGAGGCAATGTGTAAAGCATTTGCGCCAGCGCACAACAGCAACAACATACTAGGCACACCACAAAAGAGACTCCACACAAGGTTATTATAAAAATAACTTTTGTATTGTAAAAACACATCAGATAAAATCACACATATACATTGTGCCAACTGGCACGGGCAATATTCACATGGAATTATTCACAAGACAGGGCCACATGGGCCACTGTCATAATCAGCACTTAGTAGAAATGAAATACTGTCAGAAATTAGAATAAAAGAATATAAAATCACTGTAGCACAAAGTAACAGTTATAAATCACATCCAGTAACTACTGGGAACAGGTAAGTACACACTACGCAACCCTAAACACCTTAGGAGCATGTCACGCAGGGAACCAGGACCTTACTAGGACCACCTGTACTAAAAAGAACAACCACCTAAGTATCACACAGCATTTAGGGGTCTAGGAAAGAACACATTACCCATGATGCATAAATATACATTCAGAGGAGTAGTAAAGGGAAACACATGACGCATAAACCTACACATTCAGCGGTGTTTAAGAACAGAGCACATGATGCAATAAAATACATTCAGGGGTGCAGCGCAAGAAGACACATGATGACTAAAACATTCAGCGGTGCAGCGCAGGAAAAGAAAGACACATAATGCATAAAACTTTCAGAGGTGTCAAGAATAAAGCACATGATGCAACAAAATACATTCAGGGGTGCGGCGCAATAAGACACATGAGGCCTAAAACATTCAGAGGTGCAGCGCATGAAAAGAAAGACACATAATGCATACAAACATTCAGAGGTGCCAGAGCCATAAAATAGCGCAAGAATCACATGATGTCTAAAAACATTCAGAGGTGCAGGAATAACACATGATGCAAGAGAACACATTCAGAGGTGCAATAACCATATAATTGCGCAAAGACTCACATCAGCCACTACCTGTGGCAGTCCCTAGGCCAACTGGCCTTGGTGGGGCTCAGACGCCCTGAGTCTCAATGTCAGGGTGCGCTGCCATGCAGCGCCAGTCTCAAAGTACAAAAAGCCTAAACGTGGCAGCTGCCCACAAAGTGCTGGGCAGCTGGGGAACAACAAAACTGTGCCAGGGCCCTCACTGGCCCTTAGGCGCCAACTGCGCCACTGCTGGAGCCACACAGGCTCTGGGCATATCGCACATGCCCCAGACGTTGGAGCCACACAGGCTCTGAATACATCCCTCGCAGGCAGGCGCGGGCGGGCACCGGCAATGTGCCCCGACGCCACCTCTCACTAGAAATGGTCCAACGCTGGAACCAAACAGGCTCTTAAACGCAATATGGCCCCTCTGAGCCACACAGGCTCTCTAACGTTGGGGCGACCCGCTGCCAATCGGGGCCGCCCTGACCAGCAACAACAAAAGGGCCCTCGAGCCTCGCCGGGCTCGTAAATCAAGCAAGGGCCTCCTAGAGCCTCTCGGGGCTCACACACGTTGGGGCGTCCCACTGCCAACCGGGGCCGCCCTTGAAGCCCTCGTGGCTTCACATGCACAAGGAGCGCGAGCTCGCGCTACTGGGGGGGGCGGACACCGACAATGTGTCCCGGCGCCCCTCCCTTCTTCTGCCCCACTCTGCCCGGCCCTCAGCCCAGACTCACCGGGACTCCGATGCGGAACGCCAGCCTTCACTCTCTCTCCGGGGCTCCCTCGGCACACGGGAGCCCCAGCAGCAGGCGACGCTCTCTTCTCTCTGCACCGGAGCGGCGGGGCGGGCCTTCCGGTCTTCGCCGTGCGGTGGGGGCGGGCACCGGCAATGTGCCCTGCGCCCCCTCCGCTATTAGTCAACTCCTCCGGGGCCCCCTCCAGCACACGGGAGCCCCCGACGACCAGGCCGCCATGCTCCTTCACCTCTTCACACACGGCGCCGCAGCTTCCAGGAGTCAGACAACCACAGCACGGCTCCTGGACCAGGCCCCCTTCAAAGAACCAATCGGAGCACGGCTCTCCTCGGGGCTCGGCCAATCAGGTCGCGGCCCCTTCGTGGTTCTCCCGCAGCTTCTGGTCACCTTCAGGCCCCCGGCCAGCGGCAATCACGGCGTGGGCAGCCGAAGTTAAATAAGCTTAAAAATAAGCGAGGTGGGCACTCGCCAGGGCGGGCAAAGCGCCCCTCAGCGCTATAATCAAAATAAAGCGCTCTAAAGCGCTATGGGGCAATAAAGCGCTCCCAAAGCGCTAGAACACAAAGTACAAAGGTTCTTCCAGAAATGCAGCTCCACCATGCTGCACAAAGGTCCCAGAGAGTCCCCGGGGGCAAAGCAAAGTCCCCCCCATCAGCCCGGGCAGGGCAGAGGGTCCCCCAGGAGTCCAGGAAGGTCCATCAGGTGCCCAGGGGCTGGGCAGAGCCCAGGGATTCCCCTGAGCCCAAGCAGCAGCAGCCCCTGGCAGATTCAAGTTGAAAACAAGAACATTTTGGAAGAGGACACAGCCCCTTCTCATACACAGAAAAGTCTTTGAAGTCCTTTGAAGTCTTTGTGCAAGGGGGCCCTGAGCACTGGAATGTTTCTGGTGTTCTTCTTCCTGTCAGCTTCAGGGCCAGAGGTGACAGTGGGCCGGCAGGGGAGTTAGCCAGCACGGTGGTCAGGCAGACACAGCCCGGCACTATCGGCGCTTCTTCCTCCCCCTTCCCTGGCAACATATGTTGCCTTTTACCCCTGGGCTGACTCAGACAACCCTTCGGGGCCCTGCAGCCCCTGTCACACTCAGACCAGCCAGGCAATCCACAAACAGGCCCAGGCCAGGCTCACCAGCCAATCGCACGCCAGAGCCCACTTACACAAATATGCCAACTTCTAAAAGTGGCGCTTCTAGACTAGACACAATCATGCCGCATATACCATTTTGCAGCATTCAGTCTCACGAGTTCGTACATACCAAACTCGACCCTTCACTCCCCACACATCAGGAACTACCATGGGCAGACATATTCCCCATTCATTCCTATGGGAGGGCAGGTCACTCACCACTCATTCACAGAGAGCTCAAGCACTTTACACTGTTCCACAGTGAAAAAGTGCGCAGAGGCCTAAAATCACCAACACCAGGTTCCATAAACAGGCTAGGAAAAAGCAAAAAGTCTAGGGGTGAACCTGCCTAAAGGGCCGGGTCCAACAGTCACTTGCTGTATGCAAGCATTGTTTCCAAACGGCCCTGGAGATTCCGAGAAGCCGATTTGGCCTCCTTTGAATATCTCTTCTATACGAATTGATACTTTAAGCAGAATGAAGTCTGTGCTTTTGCAGACAACAGTGCCCATCACGTCATCAAAAGATACGTATGATCTCCAAGTTGCAAGGACAACATCAGAGATACATGAACTTTTATCAACAAATTGCCCCGTGCATTTCACAGAAATGCTCAGCCAAATCCTAAATATGTCGGATGCCATTGGTATCTCAAACGTATTTAAGACAATTTTTTCGGGACTGTTAACACCATTCAAAGCCGTTCTGGGCATTATTCCCAATTTTGTCCAGTCAGTCTTTGGCGGCCTACCACTACTTTTGGGACTCGTAGCAGGCATTTTATTTTTGACCCTTCTGCTCCGATATGGCAAGCCAAAACACAGACATGACTCCGACAAGGATGGAAGAAACGATCCTAGCAATGGCCTACCGGGACCGCATAACTAAAGTCCTTGGATTGGCCCGGCTGAGAGATCTGAACATGACCTGGTTTCTTTCATTCAGACCTATATGGCAGACCTGCATCTTACCTGTGCTTCGATGTATGCTATACGGAGAAGAATGCGTGTTAGACACCTGTCTTGCACTACCATCAGCAGTACCAATGGATATCGATACTTTGCTAAGTCCTGTGACGGCTCACACATCGTGTTGTCCCCAGCGGCTACCAATCCTGATGACGGCATTCGTTGAGACTCCTGCGCTACGACTAGGTGGCGGCAGTGAAGCAATAAATGAAAGCAGCATCACCCAGGTACGACCTTCTGTGAGCATTGCTGATCCAGACATCGATGATAGCAATCATTCTCACAACTGCCAGGTTACTGCACTATCGAACCTGGTCGAATTGTCACCTGAATATGTAGACCTATTCTTTGAGAGCCTGTCTGATATGATGTTCTCCCCCGAACAGAAACAATGAATTTTGGAAAACAATCCGGCGCACAGCGTTCCCATGAACTCTGAATTTGGCCTTCAGCTTTGATAAAGAAAAGCTACTGAAAAGCGTTTGGAACTCTATTTTCCCGCTCCCCATGAAATATTTTTTGAATCAGATATTTTTCAAAATATTTACCTTTTTTCTGGCACAAATACTTTTTCTTAAAGTAGAACTATTCATAAAGAACAGAGCTTCTATTTTTAGTAGATCTAGAGACAAAAACTTTACCTCAGCCTCTAGCACATTTTACAGCAATTATATTTATATGTGATGAAATAGTCTTGCCCTTCTTTTCTGTATTAAGAGACATTTCATGTGTAATTTTTTCGCAAAATCGTTCAAACTGATTACATATGCAATAATTTTTGAATGATTACTATGCTTGAAAACGTACAGTACCTATATTCTCATGTATTTCATATACGCCATTTCAAATGCAATATGTATTTTGGGGTGGGTAGGAATACACGTGCATCTTATTGCTTTCGTTTTTAGTAATTTGATGGACATAAATTTGTGGAGTGGGTGTTGTGTTCTATCTAGGACCCCGATCAATAGTGTGACCTCATGCCCCTATACGGCTATAATCAATAGATATCCCTATAATGGCATAAACGATCAGAGCCATATTTCAGTAATTCGTCTCTGCAGCTCATTACAGTACATGACACAGCAGAAGCCACTTCCTTAGATTCCTAGATAACACACCGAGTTCTTTCGACAGCTGAAACCCCCCAGCAACCTGGGAAAGCCCCGCTTGCTTTGTTTTGATTAGTAATAGAACTCTTGCGAGCACTGTAAGAACGACCAGTTCCTAGTGACATCTTTATTGACGTCTTATGTCCAAAAACGTACGTCAAACTCGGCACCTTTCAGGTATAAATATACCAACGTTGCCTTAAGCAAACACGGTGGTGGTGAATACTGGAGCAGAACAGCTGTCCCTTGCAGAGAGCCCAGCAGATGCGAGAAGCCCATGGACGCTGCCCCTCCTCCTTGACGCGCTGAGAAAGACACTGTCTTTTCTCCTGCCGAGAAAATCCAGCTCCGGCGTTTCCAGCCTCCCCTTGCGGGTGACTGGGATATCGGGTCCTAAGAAGGAGATACCAGACCTCCTGCATTCTATTCCAGAGGTACGGTGCTGACTAAACCCTTAGAGAGAATTCTTGAAGCAAACCCTTGGCAAAACCAACTTAACTTAAACTGCTACTTACTTACTCCCTCCCATGTATTAGGCTTAGGTCAGGTACACCGGGGTAGGCGTAGTTAGAAGCACCAGTTGAGGACGTTAGCCAAATGTATATACGAATGTATATATTTTATTCATTTTAACTATCGTATGGCTAAGAAACCATATCAATGCTTTTACAGTATTATTTCGTAATACTCCCTTTACTGTACGCACTTTTAATAATAAGTCTTGCAATTGTGGCAATTCATTTCTCTTGCATGAGAAGAAAGACTGTTCAATAAATAATACCTTTTATTGAAAACGCCCGTCTCTCTATTCTCTGCATACTGGTGAATGTAATTCTGCACAACTGACTGAGTGAAATAGCTGTCTATTGTTTCACACGACTCTAGAGATTGACTCTTATTCTGAGGAGCAAAGTTGTCATGTTAATGCGGTTGTTGGAAAACTGAATCCCTTCTTGTCTGAGCCAGGAAAGCTGATCACTTCCTATTCAGTCAAGAAAGTTTCCAGTGACCTCTGAGCTAGCTGGTACAAACCCAATTAAGTCTAACATAGTCAGTAGAGACCAAGAAGACCGCAGTCCTACGTCTACACTGCTGTTTATGTTATTCCAATGCGCAGGACCTATAGGGAAAATAGGAACTACACTACAAAACAAGAGAGTACATTCCCAATCGCACTACTATGGTACCATGGTAACCTTCGATAAAATTTTATTAATCATATGCCCAGAAGTGATGTTCTCTGGCGTGAAACCGCTCGTATTGTAATATATATCTCTCGTAACGCGAGGAGCTCTAAACTAAAAAAAAATCCTGTTGTGGACAGAAGCTACAGGTGGGACTCGAACCCACGATACTTCAAAAAAGGGGGCAATTCCCGTGTGTTTTGGAGTGTGGAGCTACAGGAGGAGTGTTGTATGATGTGTAGCAATATTCATACAGATACATTCAAGAATAGATAAAAAATTAAAGTAGTATTGGCATAAGGATACAAGTAATCCTGCTAATAAAATATAACAACTCAAAAAATTAAACATATCGCAATAGCTACATTGTTGGTCAAGGAGTATTTCATAGGTCTTCATAAATACCATGATAGTTAAATCTGGTCATTAAGACCGTGTGGTTTATGTGAAGACAGTTTTTGTATCCAGTAGTTCTCCCTTTGTAGGAGGTACTTGGTATTGTCTCTTCCTTCCACTTTGTCAACAGTTTCTAATATTGTAAATTTGAGTTGGGATATGTTGTGTTTTTCTTCCATGAAGTGGACAGCAATTGAGGATTTCATATTCTTTCTACGTATGTTTGATTTGTGCTCTGTGAGTCTGATCTTGATGCGTCTCTCAGTTTTGCCTATATATAGTTTTCCGCACGGACATTTTAGTGCACATATGACATTCGCTGTGTCAGAAGTAGCGTTCACCCTTAATTTTACTTCGAATCCTTTCATTGGGTGGTTGATCTTATTGCCCTTAATTATACTGTTACAGTTGCCACAGTTAAGACAAACTCTGGTACCTTTAAATGTTTTAATCTTAGGTGGTTTGTGTTGTAATATCTCTCCTAGGTTGCGGGCTTGTGTATATGCAAATAATGGAGGGTTTTCAAATGCTTTGTTAAAGTCTGGTTCAAGGTTCAATATATTCCAATGTTTTGAAATGATTTTCCTGAATTTTGTGCTAGCTGTAGAAAATGTAGAAACTACTACCATCCTGGTCTGTTCCTTTTTGTTTATAGTTTTTAGTAATTCTCGTCTTTCCATTGCGTCAACTCTTTTTCTTGACTCTTCAATGATATTTTCAGGGTAACCTCTTTTCATGAACCTTGTGGCCAGCTCCTCTAGTCTCACTTGTATGTTGTTTTCTTCTGATGCTATCCTTTTTACTCTCGCCATTTGGGAGAAGGGGAGATGTTTTTTCAAATTGGGTTCATGAAAACTAGAAAAGTGTAGCATGTTATTTCTGTCTGTGCTTTTGATGAATAGATCGGTTTCGAAGCCTTTGTTGGTAATTGATACTTTTACATCCAAAAAGGTGACAGATGTTTCTGAAATGTCCCATGTCAGTTGAATACGGTCATCTATGTTGTTAAATTCTGTGAGAGCAGATTGTAGTTCCTCTTTAGAGCTTCTCCATATGATGAATATATCATCTATATATCTTATTAACAGTTTTAGATTATTTTGCCATTCTGCTTTTGCAAATATGTGGGTTTCCTCATAGTCCTGCATGAAGATGTTGGCGTATACCGGTGCCGCTGAATTGCCCATCGCTGTTCTTACCAGTTGCTGATACCAAGTGTTTTTGTATCGAAAATAGCTCTGATATAATGAAAATACCATTAGTTCCATTAGGAACGTTTGAAATGGAAGCTCCAGGTCAGTGTTGAGTAGGGCTTTTTGCACTGCTTCTATACCTAGAGAGTGGGGTATTGAAGTATATAAAGAGCGAACATCTGCGGTACATAGTATTAAATTCTCTTCCGGGTCAATAGTTGTTCCATCCAATTTGAGTAGAAAGTCAGTAGTGTCCTTCACGTAGGTTCTCATGTTTTTAACTGTTGCTTGTAAATATTTATCCAATAATTGGCCAATCGGTTCATGTAAGCTACCGCAAGTTGAGACAATTGGTAGTAAGGGGGGGTTTCTGAGATTCTTATGGATTTTTGGTGTCATATGTAAGACCGGACTTTTAGGGTTAGCTTTGATTAGAAAATGCTTGGTTTTGTCATTTATAGTTCCCATCTCATGAGCTTTCTCTACGATATCTTTTAAAAGTTTCATGAATTCCATGGTGGGATTCCCTTCCAGTTTCATATATGTGTTTGTGTCCATTACGTGTTCCATAACCTTCTCTTCATACATGGTGGTGTTCATTATAACTAGCGTTCCACCCTTTTCAGCTTTTGTACAAATGATGTCTGTTTTGGAAGCCAGTTTGTTCAGGGTATCTAAATCTTTTCGGGTGATGTTTTTTTTGTTACTAATGTTGTGTTTTATTCGGGATAAGTCCTGCTTGACCAATTTTTCAAATATATCTAGTGTCTTGTGGCTGACCGGCGCCTGAAAGGAGCTGTGTGGTCTCAATCCTTGTAGTTGGTCTATTTCCCCTGTAGGGAGTACATTATCAAAAAAGTGACGTTGCCGTAACTTTCGCATCAGTTTAAAAAAACTGACTTCTAGCTCTAAAGGATCTGTATCTGTGGTTGGTACGAAAGATGTTCCTCGTTGTAATAATGCAATTTCATGTGCACGTAATTCATAGTCGCTGATGTTTATTACTAGTTGATCTGTACTGGCGTCTTCTTCCCTTTCTTGTCTTTGACTGGCCCTGTCGTGCTTCTCGTGTAGGGATGGTCCTTTTTCTTTTCTTTTGTTTTGTCCTCTCCTGGGTCTCCCTTTTGGGCTTGGCCCTGATCTAAAAAAGGATTTGGTTCGCTTACAGTGCTTACGGTCGGTTGTTCTAGTTGTAACGTATCTGGAATCCTACTGTTTTGTTGTGGTCTCTGTGTCTTGTGAGAAGTATCACTGCCAGATGAAGATGTTTCTGTATTTGATGTATATGGACGGTTCCTTCTTTTTTGGGCATATACTTTAGCCCATGTGTACACTTCTCCAAGCTTATAGTCGAGAGTGTCCCTCTTAAATTTGCGAACCTTTCGCTCATTGATATCACGTGTATGTTTTTCCATTCGTCCTTTTATGTCTTCCAGGGTTTTTTTGAGTTCATCTTCTGACATCATATTTGCTAATTCTGTAGATACTTCTGAAATTTCTTTAGTCAGTTCCTCAAGTATTCCTGATAGTTCTTCTATTATTAAAAGAATGAGGTCAAGCGAGCACTTATTTAAAATCGCAAACCATTTGTCTTGGAAGCTTTTAGAATTCTTACAGAGAGAGGGTTTCAGGGCGATCCGTAGGCCTCGTGGTATGCGTAGATTTCGGTGATATCTAATTATAGTACTGGCATGAAGTTTCTGATTGATTTGACTTTTTGTGAGATATATGAGTTGTCTTATATTCTGTTCCTTAGACCGTTTTGTAGATTCTTGCGAAAGTTCCTCCCTAATAAGAGCATATATCCGGTCTGCTTCATCTGTTTTAAATGCAAACGTGTCTGCCCTAGCTTCTGTGCTTCTTGAAATTTCATCGTAGTTGTTCATTTTTGTAAGATTTGCGTGCTATTCGTCTCTTGGGACGTGACACAATTAGAAATGAATATATTGAGGCAAATGCATAGCTCTTTAGTAGCGATATCCTGGGTATTTTAATTGTTTTAGGTGCTCCACAGGTAACGTCCGGCGTCCCGGGACGTCCAATATTTAAAGACACTCGTGTTTCTAGTGGACCACTAGACCCATCCCTGTGGGCACACCGTTTCCAACACAAATTTTAGTGGTTCAATACTTCAGTGTTTTTATTCTTCACACTTTTTATGATTGTTTTTCATTACACCAATATCTCTTGATTTTTATACGTTTAACATTCGACATTGTTAGGATCACATCCAATGCATTTCGGGCATTTATCTCAGCCCTTCATCAGGGAATAACACTAAAACGATAAGAAAGACGAACATAAAATAAGTAAAAAGTGTGTATATGGTATATGTACATTGGAGCGGGGCGAACCACAATGTTGTGCTGGTTATGTAGTGAAGATAAAAATCGGCGCAGTGAGTTGGTGCAAGGGTGACTTGGTACAGTATGACATGGTACATTAAGGAACTTGCAACATTTTGACATGATACATAAAAGCATTGCATTGCAATATAGGAAAATTGTGGTTCGCCCCCGCTCCAATGTACCCAATACTGAACGAACGCTGTAATTTACCACACTCACTCGTAAAGCTTTTTAATATTCACCTTTTTCAAGCGTTCTGGTCCATCCACCCCCTCACACACACCAGGAACATACGTTAAAAGGCCTAAAAACCCTTATAACCATGTATAACTTCCATCACTCTAAGATGGTCGCCTCAGTTCCTGTAGGCCCTCAGTGCTAAGCACACGCTCTATTGTCACGTGACGCGATCACGTGACGACGCGGGTTTAAGTCATGGCTGCCGACAAGATTAGGCTCCTCTATCAGTGCGGAACCCTCAGCGCAACTCTACGCGGCCATCGAGACATTGTTCTTAAACTGGTAAGTCCGCTGCTCTCATGCCTGCTGCCGCCCCCCGCTATACAGGCCACCTAACTAACAAACGCTGCCTTTTTCCTCAGCGGATCGTTGTGATTTACGCGACCGCCCCTTGTAAACAAGAAGGTATCCCTGCCAGCGTCTATTGTCTGCGCTGGACACAGAGACAGTTCCGACCCCCCTTTAGCCTTGGGTATGATTCTCTTTTTTAGTCACTTTATTTGTCACTTCCTGACCAAATCAATAGCGTTAACCTTCCCTCCCTTTACAGCGCAACTAGCGTTATCATAAGCCCGGCTTCCAAGGAGGACTTCCGCATGAGATCTCCATCCCCCCCAGAACACACAGTGTTCACGCACGCCCTGAGGCCTCCATCTACCCCTCAAGAGGTATACTTTCACCCACTGCTCTCGTACTCACTGCCTGTTCGCCGTCACTGCCAAGTTGCTGTCACTTTTGACCCACAGTCAATTGAAAATACCCACTCCCTCTGCGATTCAGCATCCAAGGCGGATTTGACACGCCACGCAGAGCCCTTCATATATCTCCAATGCTTGTGGGCCTAACTCTACCAATGCCGTATCCAGCAATTGGTCACGCTGGCTCCCTCCTCACTACCACCGAGGCCCCAGCTTTTAACTACCCATTAGCGACCCACTCCCCCACTCAACCACGGGAGTGATAAGTGCACCAGGCATCACTCCAACCACCCCTTTCCCCGCCTATAATTTTTTAAAATAAACAGCACGCCCTTGCTGGCACCTCACCACTGCGAATCCGACTGTTGAATAACGCGGCTCAGCTGACGTCTCGAAACTAAAACCGCATTTTCTTTTTTGTTCTTTTTCCCTGTTTTCCTCCCTAACAGGCATTTATATTGTATAACCAGGCAATCATATTGTTAAGTCCTGAAGATGATCCCATTTTAATTTGAGCACAGGATCGAAACGTCGATTCCTTCTAGTAGACATACTGCTGACCATTGTACATTATTGTTTGTATGTGCTACTCTGGGAAACACTGCTAATATTGATTGTAAACAGTGCCCAGTTCGCTCACTCCTTTTGCCTGAAGAACCTTTCCTTTGATTTCCTTCCTCTCTATTCTTATTTCTCCAGTACGGTGCAGGACTGTGCCTTACTGCAAAAATTGTTTGTTGCTAAATGTATCTAAACTGCTACACACTTGGATTCTTCTATATTAAATTCCCTGTCCGGCTGGGCAAGGAAAATATATAGCAGCCTATTGTGGTCTATATAGCAATTGTTCTTTATATTCCTTTTCAGCTCTGGACCTTTTTTTTCTTAATAATTGATACCCATGGTCCACAGCTACCAATTGGGTCCCCCTTGTCCCCATAAAAAAAAGGCACACTATGCAAAGCACAGAATTTTAGCTAGTGTGTTTTTAAGATACGCCCCTTAGAGAGCCACCCCCCCATTTTTTCATTCCACATAAAGCCCTGTATATAGTGCATCACACAGAGCTCCAAGTTTCCGAGGTCCATGCGTGAGTAGCTTATCAAGCCTTGTGGCTTACTTTGCATTCTGGTACTAATAAGCCTGCTTCTATCATGAGATAAACAAGACTGCAAGTTCTAGAGTGTAAAGACAGAACCTGGGCTGGCTGAACTACTAACGCAGGGAACTTGGAAAGTACAGCAGTGGTAGACCTTGACGGTCATACAGGACTTTGTATTAGCGACAAACAGCAGAGGAAATCCATTTGTTTAACATTTGCTGCTTGTTTAGAAATAGATTGGAGCAGACTCTATTTTCACGATGGCAAACATGAAAAATGCGAGTTCATAATATTTTCCTGTGTTTATGTCGTGATAAATGAGGAAAATGTATTTCTTCTCTTTTCTGATTCGAAAGACCGAGCTGTCTTGAGGGAAAATCATTTTGCTCTGTATTTATACACACAAGTGGCAAAAATAATGACAAATCAGTTTGTTTTTTTCAGTTTGTTTGTGTCTAGCATTTTATTCGCTGTTAAGGCATAGTCCTTAGTCTGGCGTGGTGCGCCCTATTCCCCCTGCCTATATATGGGTATAAATTGTGGGGTTGCGCATCCAGCAGTCATGTCTTTGTACAACCTCGAAGCCTGACAGCATAACTATTGTTAAGTGATCGTTGGGACGGTTCAGTGAACAGTTTGTAACCTTGTCACAGTTCGTCTATACTCCCCTTTGGCAGTGGCGGCTGGTGACATTTGAAAGTGGTGGGGCGGAAACTGATAATCAAACTGCACCGTAGCGAGCGAGCGTAGTGTGCGAGCCCGAACCCCCTAGGGAGGGTTTTTTTCCAAAATTTTGAAAAAATAGTGGAAAAATTGTGCATTTTCAAGCAAATTTGAGAAAGCAGGAAGGTTAATAAAGCAATTGTGAAAGTGCAGGTATTACATTAATAAAGAGCTGTCATATAACCTTGGTAGCCGCTTATTCAGTATAACCACAGAGCTTCATAACAGACTTCATCAGGTACATGTTCTTTGCAGCAGGCACATTAACCTTCTGTGCTACATTTCCATGAGTCAAAACTTCCATTAGACAAAACTCTGATCTCTCTCTAGGAAAAATATTAACAATATCCTTGGTGCCTTCTCCCTCCGCCCCTTCAGACCTTACGTGTACGTGTACCACAGGATAAAAGGTCCCTTCACAGGGTGAGGAGTAGGAGCTATTATCACACAGTGAGTGTGCAAACAAGTTCTCAAAGCTTCCAGGTGCTATTCTGAGGTCACCATGTGTCTAATAAAACGACAGCCCAGGAATGCCAAGGGCCGGGCAGGGGATCAAAGAGCAAGTTAGGGATGAGTAGCAGCTGTCTCCCGTGGCGATACGAATGGCGTGCTTTTATTGTACATGTTCTCTATTATTGATGCAATTTTATAAAGCGCCTGCACTGCACGAAAGCGTTAGAGAGCTTTACAAAGGAAGCAGCGAGTCACATACATGGAAGTCATGAAACCCAACAGAAGCACCACGTCAGCCTGTCTGCGCACAGGAAGATTATGAACGTATACCGAGGGAGCCCTGGCATGGGAATGTTATAAACCCTTCTTGAGGGAGCTCTGGCATGGGAATATTATAAACATATCCTCGGGGACCCAGGCATGGGAATATTGCAAACCCCTCTCGAGGGTGCCTTGGCGTGGGAATGTTTTGAAGGTGTCCTGATGGAGACCTGGCATGGGAGTATTATAAAAAATGTCCTGCGGGAGCACTGGCTTAGGAATGTTACAAACCCTTCCCGAGGGAACCCTGGCGCAGGATTATAACCACAGCCTGAGGAGTCCCCGACACACATGATGGTCTACTGACATGAGTTGACTTTTCACCACTACAAAACTTCGCATTTACTGTAAGGAGGACTAGTGTCAATATTGGATGTAAATGAAAAAGTGGCGAAAACAGGTATTGTTGAGGAAGCAGTGGCAGTTTACAGAACAGGTTATTTCTTGGCCTTAGTGCAGCACTAATCCATCCTTCGCCCCCATGTGCCCTTTACAATAATCACTGCAAGCACTGACCCCAAAATGTCCCACTGTCACAGCCATGTTGGAAATGGCGCTTTCCCAGCCCGACCAGCCTTTCAGGGGCTGTCCGAGCTCTGGATGCTTTTCAAAGGCAATAACCTGAAAATAAATCGCCCAGAATATATTGGGTCTGCCGTAAGAGAGGAGCCGTCAAGTCGGAGTAGCCCTGCTCTATCCAGCCCACACAGCCAAAGGTCAGATGGCCCAAAACAGGAAATACGACATACTCCACGCGAAGACAGTGTTAGCTGTGTGTGTACAGTATAATAGCCTCTGAGCTCTGCATCCTGATATGAAATACAACAAGTAATATATAAAAAAATACATGAGAACGGTTACTTACATTAATTTGCAAATGCAAGATGAATCTGATAATAAAGTGACGCTCTCATCAATGATGAGGGTGAGTGCGTGCGAGACAGCACAGACAGATTCAGAGCATAGGAAATTGCAATGCTGACGTGACGTTCAACACATTCACAGTGGGTGGAAATAATTCACTTTGAAGGGGGGGCGCGCAATGCCAATGCTGCACTAGTATATTATTACAGCAGTGTTGGATTGGTCAACACTTACGCAGTAACTTGTATGTCAGTCCAGCAAACAAAGCAGGTCCAAGCAGGCGGTCCTAGGCTGCACATACAACACGATTCAAACACTGGTCACAACGAGGTCGGAGAAGATGAGTAGGCACCAGTGTCACGCGCACTGTGACTGGTGGTTCTAGCTAACAGCTGTGCACTGTGAGCACTGTGGGTATGTAGGCTTGGCAAAGCGCCTAGTCGAGAGCCAGCATTTGGATCTCAATCCATTAACGAACGTCAGTGATGTCCATTTGAGAGTCCAAATGGCTAAATCCCAGACTGTGGCTTCCAACCCAAGCACGATGTCATTGAGATATCATCAATACTGTGTCTGTGAGTTCATGAGCAGCGCCGGGGCATGAATTATGTTGTGGTCAGCTTACCATAACTAGGGATTGCCAGCGAGTTTTAGACTTTACATTGTAGCTATAACTAAGACACTGAAAGTGTAGTTTTTAAAAGTAATATAGAGGAATTCGTAGGAAAACATTTGAGATTATAAATTAACGTTGATGGGAGGTTAATAGTACACAGAACACAAATCAACAAATGACAGGAAATGCACCAATTAAAGTAGTATGTTCACCGTAAGTTCCGCCAAAGCCATACCATCTTTATAACATCATTCATTATTTTTAACATACAATATTGCGTTGTCTCAACGGCACCATCAGTAAAATTATGATAGTTTTATAAATAGACTCAAACCTCGAACATGAAACGCCAAACTGAACTCTTGCAGTGTTATATAATGCTTACTGAATAACCTAAGAGAAAACCTTTTTATATAGTGCTAAATATTGTGCTTCTGCTGTTTCTAAGTGCTGCTATACATAACAGATGATAGTCACTGCCGGGCAATTCATGCTGCGCAGTTTTCCCACCTCAGAATGATGTCGACTCGAGTCTGCCTTGTTGGGATCAGATTCATGAGGGGTGTTAAGAACATGAATGTTCTACCTTAAGACTGACTCTCTCTCTACTCTCCCACACACTAGAACTCAATCTCGGCTCGGACCTCGACTTCACTATACTTCTAGAAAGTTTGTTCTACTTTCAGTTTCACACTTACTACTCAGTCTCTTGGTGTTGACGGTGGCACTGGCAGCACTGGTGTGCTACGTGCGTGCTGTGACGTCCTGACTGTCCAAGAGCGTAGGGAAATGGCCAATCACCGACTACATGGCTGGATATAGCCATATGTGATTGGCCATTACTGTGCGAGCAGCCAACACCCAATCACGGCACCATCCTGCTGCAGCAGCCAATCCTGGCGCAGCGTGAACACTGCCACTGCGCCAGGATTGGCCCACGAGCAGGCTCCTATCTGCCCTAGATGTGACCGGGGCCCCGGGTCCCTGTCTATGTATCGGAGTGCTAGGGGGGAGGGGGGAGGGAAGGTCTACACTTATAAGCATGCGCGAGCCAGTCAAAAAATGTAGTACTCCGGGATTTAGCAAGCGCAGTCAGCACCCCGCTGCCTGTCTGTGTGCGCTGCCTGCCTGCCACTCTGCCGCAGCCCCGCCCCCCACCGCCCACTTCATTATAGATGCCCGATTCGGTCGGGCTTTTCCTGGGACAGGTAGCGCGCAGTGCGCTCGGGTCAGATTAAATTTCTTTAAATCACATATTTACTTTTTAAAAGTCATTCTTCATTGCCACTGCCAGTGCGGTCGTCCATGGCTAGTGGGGCAACGCCCCAACGCCCCCAATGGACGCACCGCCACTGC